>NC_135028.1:600000-900000 GCF_051020955.1 Megalopta genalis
TTTATCGCTCTCGCATCTCCATTCGATGCTCGATCAAATCTACGAATCGAACGGAACTCGATTAATTGTAACTACGAATTAAATAATATTGCCGCGATGGACGCGTTCCAGCGATTGCATAATTCTGTCGTCGTTGCGCAAGCCGGTTGTTATACAGCGTTTAGCTTTTGCCGGCAGAGAATAAAAAAAAGAATTTCGGTGGAAGTGCTATGCAATATTGAAGCAGAACCCCGGGAATTCTCTATATTTCAAACCATCCCAAACTCTGCATGGAATAGCAATTGAACGTTTCAATATGCCACGGCTACGTTTCCAGCGGCGCAGTCCGACAAGTGAAATGTTATTTTATACTGCAGCGAAGCGTGGACATTTGTTCCAAGCTGTTCCACGCATATGATTAAACATTCATTACAGTCTACGCGATTGGGAACTTCAGGCCGATCGTTGAAACTTCAGATTCGAACCTGCGTCGAGGAAGAAACAATGCTGTACGAGAATAGAATTTTTTGCTCTAAACAAATTGTTACCAAGTTTCGAATTTGATGCATTTATCGCAGAAATTAGTAGACCAAATACGAAAGCATTTGAAGAATTTCTAGCAACCCTTACATTATTTTCAATTTATTAAATTTACTAGCATTTGAATGTGCATCGGATCGTTTGTACATTTATTTTCTGTAAATAAAAATATAGATTTTCATTTTGAAAAAAATAACAAAATGGCCCCTCTAAATTACTTTCGAAGCAATCGACAAAAAAGATAAATGAAATCGAGTAACTTTTGTATTTAACATATTTCTCGAAAATGTGTTTTCAAACGAACATCCTGCAAATTAAGTAACACGTTTTTCTTTACCAAAATCTATTTTCCCATTAACGGAGCCATAACTTCGGCAGAACTTTTCCGTCCTGTCTTTTAGAACTGTCTCTGTGCACGGTGTGACATGACTGATGCATTGTCAGGTCGCTCGCATTTGTCATTATCAGTGTCCATTAAATCAACAGAGAGTTAATTATATTACGGGAAAATATATCTTCCGCGTCAAATACTCTTTTCCATTCATTATCTCAACATTTCTGAAACGTTAAGAATATTTCATCGGTCGCAACGAATTTTCTGATTTCTCGTCGTTTCGTTATCATCGGACTGATATTTTTGCGACCTTTAATCGTTTGTAAACGATTTATTTCAGCGAACGTCGCTCTTCGATCAGTATTTTCTTAAACCTTTTATATAAGCTTCGCGCGAATTCAAATAATTTTCGTGGCATCTCAAGAACGTCTGTACTTGACGCGTTCAATTTTACGAAATAAATAATCGCCTAAATTCCAATAAAAAAATATAACACGTCCCGTTCGATAACAGCGTTAATACTAATAGCGTCTGAAAATGAGCTAGCAGTGATCGGCCACGCAAAAATCGTTCACGATTTCGCAGAAAAATCGAGTCTCCCGAGCACATTTCCGCAGAAAAAGTTCGGCCTGGAACTTCTGCCTTAAACAATCCCATCTATCCGAGAACCCGTTGAGTTTATAGCGATGGCTCCGCTCGAGTGACCTGCACGGAACTCCTCGATCGAGAATTTCCATTGTCGAACGTGGAGGAACGTTTTTCTACGACCGGTATCTACCGCTATCGATCCGACACGGTTTTATTCGCGCGGTTCTACGGTGTCTAAGCCGTTCGTTCGTCGGAACGCAAGTTCCCCGTAATTCGCGCCGTACGCGGACATAATTCGGCGCGGGAAAATAAAGAATTCGAACGTGTCCGCTCGATAATTCTCTAGCCGGCGGTGGTGGCTCCGTTCGAAAAAGCTTTCCTGTATCCGCCGCGTTCTACGCGAAAGGGGGATGGGGGTTAAAAAAGGCGGTCAGACGCACGCGATGAAAGGCAGGCCTGTGTGAAAGGTTAAAGTCAGCCGGCTTCTGGCGTTGCGCTTGGCACACGCGCGCGCGCGCGTCGCGTCCGCTTCTCTCCGCGCCGTGAAACGCCCGAGCGTCCGCGGTCGCAGAGGGTAGGAGAGGGTTGGCCGGCGAACGGAATTAAGCTTGGCGCATTAAAATGTGGCAAGTGCGGCAATAAGAGATTTACATAGCAAAGTCGACTATATTATCGTTGTCAGAAGTAGGCTGGCTGCGTGTTACCGCCGCTACGGGCACGCGGAGCCCCGCTATTTACGCCGCCATTAACATTCCCCGGATACCGGTCCTATAATACCGGGAGAACTCGCTATTACCCGACCGCTATCGGAATAATATTTTGCATTCCGGCGCCCCGTGATAGACTCGTTCGCCGTTCGTTCACGCCCGCCAACGTGCTTCGCTTAGATACTGTCGATTCTCCCTGATTCGCGCGCGGATTGCGCGCAGAAATACACTCGGAAAAGAGAAGATACGGTGCCTTGGAATCTTGTTTTTATGATCGTTGACAATCGACGATATTTCTTCTTCAAACATTGCATAACCAATTGCAGTAAATTCTTTCTAACCGAGATCCACGAGATGCAGTTTTTAAGGCTCGAATTGAAACGTTGAGGAACCTCATTTGTAATTTTTGCATCGTTCGAACCGATCGCTATTGATTCAAATTTGTGTATGCTAATTCTTTAAAAAATTATTCGGTGCAACGTCTCAAGTAATTCGTGTCGTTTCGACCGATTTTGTAAAAGCTGCAAGACACAGTAATGTCTCTCTAATCGACGCTCAGTTTGTTCCCAGAAATGTACAATTCGGGCAGAGGAGATACGATTGTTCGTTTCCATAGTTATGAATTGTCAAGAACTATAAAAACGAACTGCAAGTAATCGTATCAGTTATGGAGACATTACTGTACTCTGGAGTATAGTCTTACGTTAACAATTGTAGCGGGCAACCTCGTGAAACTTATGGCAACTTTAATATATTCGAAAGATAAAAGTATCTTTGCCGTCGTCTATCATTCATACGGAAGTCGGGCAAACAGTCCGCAAAGTTCGACGCGAAAATGAAATATACATTGGCTCTTACCGATGCCAAAGGAAAGTTGAAGACAGTAGAACTGCATTTTCTAGAGAACCGTGCTAAATAGACTCTTGAAACGTTTATTTGTTTAAATTTTTCCTGCGCGCGTGGGTTTCGGAATCGTTCGTACGACAATTTGCGACGATTTGTTGACGAATTCGTAACATTATTATAATATATTATATTATATTATATTATATTATATTATATTGCGAATCGCTCCGTTTCCCTCGCGTCGCGGCATTTTATTTACAATAAAGAATATACTATAATACATATAATATAATATATAATAAATATATAATATATAATATAACACTTTATAATATATAATGCTCAATACAATTATATTTGATTTTGATCTTTCAATTTGGTCTATCGGTAACACTATTCCGTGGCAACCCCTATCTCCACTATTTTTTAAGGAGTTTCACATTACAGCGACTTGATTTGGACAAGTCGCCGTAACAATATTATATTATACTATATTCGTAATATTTTCGCTACGGAAAAATTCAAATCGAATTCATATAAAAAACGATCCCTTTTCGAATTCCACGCCACTTCTAGCCCACCCTGTGCGCCTTAAAATTGCTTTTCCATCTGCGTAAAGAACGAGAAACTTTTCGTCGCGCCCGCGCCGAATTCATTGAATTGTTGCCGGAATCTCCGTGACATTGAATCTGATACAGTAACACGGCCAGCCGGCCGTGGGATTTATTTTTCATCGAAATTAGAACGAAGAGGTGTGCTCGAGATTACACGACGCGAGACAGGCCGGGACATTAAATTTATGCGGGATGTTTGACGTTGCTGTTATAGCAGGACGAAATTACGTTGGTACGCGTATTCATGTCGAAATAAAATGTGGCCGTCCATGCACCGTAACTCGTCCGAAACGCGACAGAACGCGCTGCGAGCTGCTGTTTTTATTCGGCTCGAAACGTTTCAAGAGCGACGGACGGACTAATAATTCCTTCGGCTATACGGCCGCGAGATATATGCCGCGTTCTAACTATTTACGAGTCGCCTTCCAGTGCCCGCGCGATATTGTTTGTGTCGACGGTAAAATAGACTTTCGCGTTGTTCTTCGTGCGCTATAATTGACATGGAAAATGCACTTCCGTGTCGCTCCATGTCGCTGCTCGCGCTTTCCCCGGTAACGCGTCGAATATCGGTCCCCCTGGGCAAATATTTTCTTCGAAACGAATATACGAAACAGCCGTTTGAAATATTTCATTTCGAGTCTTTGTACGTAGATTCGGCGCTGTTACGTTCAAATAGAAACGGAAGAAATAATTCTCGCGCGTCGTCCCATTAGCAGCGTGCAATGAGATATTTGCTCGACCCAGCTGGTCGAAACTCGATTTGGTTTAGCTCGTTCCGGATAGAATTATGCGCTCCGTGGACAAAGGTGAATTTGCGCGAAATATCAGAACGCAATTGTTTTTCCCTTTGGCGTTACCATGCGGTTGCCAGTTGTTCGGAATTTAATCTCGCGACAGCAGAGATACGGAACGTGTTATTTTTGTTGATCAAATGTTGAAATGTTATTAGCGGCCTGGGGATTTTGTCTGCTCGCGGCAGAAACGAGCCGACCGAATGCGAAGCAACGGGAATCTTTGGAGAATTTGAGAACACCGTGTTCGACACGTTAAACGACTTAGAAACGAAATAAATATTTATACAGTTATTACATATTTTGCATTTATTCGAGCGTGGTTCAAGCTTCTTAGAAAAATCAACCCTTTACCTTCAGCTCAATGTTAACACAATTTAATGGAATTAAAGTATTTCAATCGATTCAATTAAGCTTGCAAAGCAAAGTTATACCATTACTATATCGATATTCGGGAATGTCGTTTCAGTATCCGAGTGCAATCGTGCCGCATGTCCAAAGAGAACGGATAATTTCTTATCGCAAACATATCGCGCGTTATATTAAGATTGCCTTGATACGCGATAACTTTGGTCGCGGATGTGCCTCGGCATCGATGACGAGGACGTGGAAAACATCGCGCGGCATCGAGGTATAGCGTGGCAGCATGTTTCCGAGGCTTCATTAGGAAGTAACATTTCATATGCGACAGCCTAATATTTCTCCGGTGCGCCGGGACGAATGTTAATCGAGATGGTAATTTCGAGCGACTCGTTGCTCATCCGCGGGCCGCAATGAAGGTTTCGGGGGCATTTTTAATCGGATATCGCCGAGCGTTTCCGTTTAATCCGAACGAGCAATTCGCGCGTGCAACACTGTGCTGTTATTACGTTTAATATTCCTTCGCATTAATCATCGTCCCCGAGTGCCTTAGCGTGTGAACAACGGTCGCGCGTTCGCGTGACGCGAATGCAAAGAGAGAGAGAACGGGATATACACGGCAGCGCGATAAAACTTGCAACGCGTTCGTTCGTTAAAATTTTTAATGAGCCGGCCCCGGCCCCGGGCCCCGCCCCACCCCGCGCCGCTGTCCCCCCTGCCCCGAGAAATCTCGAATTTTGTAAATTGTACAGAGAAATTTATTATGTCCGCCGTCGGGGTGGCCGCCGGATTGTAAAAACGTTAACGACATGCAAATACATCGCCCCCCGTAGGAACAAACAAATTTTCGCCGGGAAATACCGGCGAATAAATTGAGCCCCGTTTCCCCCGATGTGTCCCGGGAAACTGAATTTCAACAATGGTCGCGCGAACAAAAAAAAAAGGCAGAAAAATAATAACCGGCCGCATTGTGCTCCTCCGACCGACTTACAAAGAACAATTATTTCTGCGCAATGTTCACGGTATCCGATTTGCTGCAACAACGGGCATAAATTTCGTCGCATTAATGGCTGGCGCGGGCCGATTTTGAAACTCGCATAAGGTCTCTCGTTGGGAATTATTCTATTGGTATCGAAACGCCGCAACGAATCGGCGCCGGAAAAATGAAATTAATTGCTATTATTGTGCCGACGACAGGAAAATAGGTGGGCAACATTTTGCGGCGCGTTTCAATAGCAGCATTCGAAATGATTGCGCGAATGCAGGGAGAATACTTTCTTCGCGAAATACAGACAATTTCTGTTTACGGTTATGACTCCCTAATTGTCGCCCAAATTCTGCACTAAAATAGGTCATTTGGGGAGAGGAGACGCGATTATTCGAGCCTCGCGGCTCGTTTTCTATAATTACCGATTGCCGATAACTATAAAAACGAGCCGCGAGGCTCGAATAATCGTATCTCCTATTCTCGGAATTGTCCATCTTTGTGGGCAATGTGAGCGTCAATTAGGGAGACATTACTGTACATCGAAGTTTGAATATTTGACGAGATCGTATTTCATTTGATTTCCTCGCTAGAAATAGAAATTAGTATACTCAAGTATAGTTTAACTGAGATCTCGAACGATAGAGGAGAGATTCCTGAATACGTCGGTGTCAACATTTACAATATTCTATGCTTCTAGATACTATTTAACGGCCGTCAAAGTTTAAACAAATGCCAGATAATTCTATTCTTCTTTCTCCTAATATTCAAAGAAGATACGTGTTTCACGTGGAAATTTATGTGAACAAATTACCTTCAAACTTCGTAAGAAACGTCAACGAAATTAATTGTTTTCAGAGCCGTAAACTCCTAAAAAAAACGTTGTTACCGTTCTCGCGCGGCGTGATCGCAGTCAACCTTCGCAAACCGGAAACAATGGCGAACGCACTGAAAGACCGATTTGCCGAAAACACATTAATCCGATATCGTGTATGCGCCGCAGCATTCTGTTGTATAACGTTCCAACAAAAACACTTCCGGCCGGTATGAAAAGAAGAAAAAATCACACGCTCGCACGGCCACGCTCTTCGCGTCGTTTCCGCGCTAAAAGGACCGAAAGAGTTTACCGGCGGACACGGCGAGGGAAAACCGTTCGGAAAGCCGTGCAATCGAGTCGCGGCTGGGTCGTGCGACGGAAAATTAAATAAATAGAACATAAATTTCGCGCGAGCCCTCGCCGGCCGCGATCAACGCGGCCGCTCTCGCGTTTTAATCTATAAATGGAGGCGCGGCTTCGAAAGAGCGCCGCGATAAAAATATTCAGATGTCCGCGGAAACTTCGCCGCAGGTTAGCCGCTCTCAGAACCGGAAGTTTCCCATGAATTTCCCGCGCCACGGTGTTGCCGCGCATCAGTTGAAAAACGATAATAACGCGATCGGTTGCTTAAGTGGATATTCGAGTCGACCACGACGCGCGAACGGTGTCAGAGTTGGGCAAAATTTTATTCGGATAACGGAGAACAGACAAGGATACAATTTTATTCGACACTGTCGAATCGCTGTTTAATCGAATTGAAATTTATCCGGCCGACAATTGGAATTGAGAGAAGGTTTCATCCGTTCTCTAAAAGATTTCATGAATTTTACGCGGATTTTATGCATTTTTAGAAAAATTACCGGGTCAGAAGATCGCTCGGATCAGTCTTTTATAATTAATCGAGAATCGCGCGACGACATCGTGCAAAAATTATGGTCGCGCTCGAACGATCCTGCGGTGCAAACAAGGAGGAGCGATTCTGAAAATCTCGCGAATACTCGCCGTTCCAAATTGAAACGCGAATCGACGTGGAACCGGCAAAGAGCTCGACCCAACCCGGACCAGAACCTTTGACGGACTTTAAAGGGTAGGTTCCCCGTAAACGTGCAGCTGCGATGGATGTCGGTACTGCGGAAGAATGGCGTCGTAAAAGATCGACGTAAATTCCGGAAAATTCGCTGCCAGTGCTAAGTTGCTCCTCCGTTCTACTAAAGTTCCTCCCATGACATTGTCATTAATTAACAAAGGCATCTAGCATTCGATAAATTCACGGATAAAAGTCTGGAGGCTGTCCGTCGTACTCGAGATATTCGGAGGAAAATGAAAAAATTACGCGAGCTGTTTTGTTCGAATAATGCCCGAGAACGGGAAACTGCGATCCAATGTTCCGTTCCATTAATTTAAAATTGTAAAGCAGAGTGTCACAACGTGAACTATTTTTGCAACATTCGTACCTCTCGCGATTAGAAATTATAATAATAATAATAATAATAATAATATAATATAATAATAATAATATAATATAATTCCGTCAGCCAGATAATAGCGTAATCAGTAATATAAATAAGAATAAAATATAAAATATATAATAATAATATATGAAATAGCGTATTCAAATAAATAATAACGGCACTCCTTTTTAATGCTGCAATTATGATATACTTGATCGATAACATCAACGGGACAAACATTGTCAGTAACGTAATTACGCCAGATCTTTTTTATAAAGCTGCGCTGAATCGATTTTTGTTACGCCGCGAAATCACGTGTACGTGACAACGGCCGTCAAAGTGTCAAGCAAGCCATACGTGTCAGCAATTGTAGCATGAATTTTTGAAAATTCCGATCGTCATTTCCTCAACGTTTAATTTTCTATTTTCTACAAGCCGCGATACAAAACGCGCATAAAAGATCCTTCAATGCCCCGAATTTCCATTGAAGTCTTTACAAATTCGTACCATTTGATCGAAAATTGTAACGCGGCTCTCGTTTTCCCATGATTTTCTTTTTCAGCCGTTAATCGAAAACGCGGCTTTACCGCGCTCTTATTTCATTAACTTTTTATTTCCGTTGGGAAATTCGACAGCATTCTCACGGCGTTATTTACAATCACCTGCGAATATTGTTCCTGGAAATAAATTTCACATATTTCAAATGGGAAACCAAAAATCAAAGCGGAAAATGTGAAGAGGCGTTTAAAATTCTGTGAGTATTTTTTTAAAAATAAGAGAGAACCAGCGTGAACGGGACACGATATAAAAATGTAATAACTGTATAAAAATAACGATACCAAAAATCCCGATATAAATAACCCTCTGCGTTCCACGTGACATTATAATATTGCCATTGCAAATTGTTTAAAATTTAAGTGATTTGTATTCGTTTAAATATTAAATTCTATCGCGAATCTTTGTTGTATCGTGTTATTTTATTTCAAGTTCCGGCAATGTTGAACTAAAATTCGTGCGAAATAAAATAAGCGAAACATCTCGTTTTCTCTTATTTATTTCGAGGAAATCTCGAGTGTCCAGTAGCAGGCGAACTCGTCCTATATCAAAGAGATGTACGGCAAAGATTTGCCGGAATAATTTGAAAAATAAAACGTAGAAGCAGCTCGAAAGTTATCTCGGTATGTAGAGGAGGTCCAGGAATACAGGGACAAAATGTAATTTAATCGAATCCCTTGGTTATCGCAAAAGTGCATCACCGTGCAGGGGGTCGGCAGTCATGATAAATTTGGATTTTCTTGCCGAGTAATCGTGCCGCGCCTGCATATTCACGCGAGATTACGTATGCATCCTTCGGCCGCGTATGCATATCCGGAGACATGCATAACAAGCGCGTGTATCTACATCGTGCTTACGTTTGTGCACGGAAATCTCCGGAGATTACACTATGGTCGGTTATGTCTACATCAGCGATTTCGCCGGACACTAAAAGCTATTTCTAATGTTCCAGGCCGTTCTTCGACCCGGCTCCGACGCCGCTGTTTCAAACGAATTCGGTATTAAACCAGGTATCACCGATAACTTGTCAAATTTGTACGACTCTCTTTCGACCGGCGTAAGTGCAATTTGTCCGAAACATTCTGTTCGCTTCGCGTGACATCGCAAAATCGATCAAAATAACTAAAAGCATCCGACAAGCTCGTTACGATCGCTCCGATTGAATCGCTATAACTCCGCGGCAGAGCGATGCAACCGAAGTTGCCCGGGTGCATCTGAAAGCAGAGATTCTAAGCTTTCGAACTGGCTTCGAACGATGTCGATTTGTTTATTTTTACCGGAGTTATAACAGTTTGAACTTATAGAAATAATCGCACCTCCTTTTCTCGAATTGTCCATTTTTGCACGCAATCTGAGCGACAATTAGGGAAAATTCACTGTAAACAGGACAATTTGCGACAACTTGGGAAGAGAAGGCTCGAATAATCGTGTCTCCTCTTCCGAAATTGTCCGTTTCTCTTTACACGTCGAGTGACAATTGGAGAGAATTTACCGTATTTCGCTGGTATGTGCAACGTGTACCGTGGTTAGCTGTTTATACAAGACACCTGTTCACACAATTCCGTGTCCGAATAAATACGGACCGCTCTACTTGCCGATACAGGACATCCCAATTCAATTTCTGCCCTAAGGAATCTCGAGCCGCTTGTCTGAGCATCTCGAATCTGATTTCACTTGCTATTCCACTAAGGTCTCGTTCTCCCAGGCCCGTCACACTTCATCCTAATCTACTTAGTTCAAGCAGCCTAGAGATCTAATGTCACGGGCCGAATGCCAACTGTATTAATCGCTTTTCATTAGGCGTAATATACCTGTTAGGCACGCACCAGCGGTTCACGCGCACCTTTCGTTCGAAGGTGGCATCTTTTAAAATACCAAAAATGTAAAAAACCTTAGAATTTAGACAGATGGTCCAGCTGGTACAATTTTGTAAAAGCGTGCCGGGCAACCATAAACTTGGACATATTTTAAATCTCAGAAGCCTCCTGCACATTCGCAATTCTTCGGAAGGAGAAGTTTCGGTAGCAACGTTTACACGGACCACCCGGTATAGCGGTGAAACGCAGTGGCAGCCTTCCGAAACTATTTTGGCTCGTATTTTGAAACGACAATAACGTGGAATATTACATTTCGCAAAGTACTATAGGAGCGGGGTATTACGCTCTCCGAGTAAGAGTTATGTTTTCGGATAAATCTGCAGTAAAAATTGCGCGCGGAGGAAACCGAGTGGAGAATTTGACGCGAGACAAAATAAAGCAAGAAATCACCGAGGCAATTCTGTCCGTAAGATGGGGCTGCGAATAATACGGAAAAATTTAGTGTTCATCAACGGTGTACTCTACAAATATATAAATATTTAAACACCCTCCGAAGAATAAACTCGGGCGCAGCGCCCGTAAACTGGAATTTCTAGATCTCCGCTTTCGGGGGGACAATGATCCCAAGTATACAGCTCGAGTCGTAAAACAGTGGCTGTTGTATAACATTCCGTGAGCATCGAACACTCCACCCCGAAGGCCGGGGCATCGATCTAATCAAAATTTTACGGGCTAGATGCATTTAGAAATGTGCTGAAACCAATGTTAAGACGACGTTACCGATTAAATGAAACTCCGATCACGGTATTGTACGGCTTCGAACGAGACTACAGTAATGTCTCTCTAATCGACGCCCAGATTGCGAGATCTATACAGAAATATAATTCGGGACACAATTATAAAAACGAGCTGCAAGGCTCGAATAATCGTGTCTCCCCTTCCTTAATTGTCCTTTTTTCTGGACAATCTGAGCGTCAATTAAGGAGACATTACTTTAATTATTTTAGAATACCAAAAAAGAATATCCATAATAATGTAACAATACACTTAGAGCGTTCGAATACTCTTACGAATTATCGGTGGTGAATATTTCTAATAAATAACACGCGCGTCTCGGATAACTTATAAATTATGCATTTTATGGAAGAATTGTTAAATACAAACATACCATGATTTCGAAGAAGGGAGACGAAGCCGTATCGATTTACCTTATATTTTGAGGTACCGCGAAATTTATTCCGCGAACATGAATATGTATAAGAAACACACGAATTCATGGAAGGAAGATATTATTTTGAATTTTGCGCTCCACTTTATTTCCATTCCGACGATAAATATTTGCCCCGTCGAAGCAATTTCGTTTCGATACTACGACCAAGAATTCCTATGAAAGCTGATAGAATTTGCGCGGTGTAATTAAATATATTTAATATCGTATAGTGACAAAGGAAACATAAAATATTGCCTGACACAAAGATTTATCTGTTAATGTTCGAATCGAAGTTGAAGCTTTAAAATATTTAAAAATAAATTAATATAAAATATTAAAGTATATAAAAATGTAATATAATATTGTGTAATGCTATATAATATTTTATATTGTATTGTATAATATATTGTACAATATTATATAAAATATTTTATAATATTTGTATAATATATTGTATAATATTTTATAATATTTGTATAATATATCATATAATATCATATAACATTTTACAACATATCGTATAATATTATAAAATATTACACACATAAAAACACGTAAAAATATTAAATGAAAATATTACTCGACTCGTTCCGTGATCGCGGAAAGGTGTTGGTAACGCGCGCACCGACGCAGAGTCGCGGTAAAAAAGCAGCCAACATCGTACGTCAAGGCGGCACGTACCGACTACTGCGTTGATCAATATGAACGTTCTTTCACGGTGCCAACGTCGCCTTCTACCCCCCCGATTAATATGAATGCTCCTTTTTTCCTGGAACCTTCTCGTCCCATTCATTACCGGGGCTACGGGAAAATCAAGTCCGTTCCTCTCGCATTCGCGGTGAATTTTTTTTCCCCGTCGGTGCACCGCGATCAGCACTTTAGATCGATCCTGCGTCGCGTCGCGGCCAGAACAACAACGAAACAAAACCGAGCCGACGAACTTTTCTTATACAATAAATCTTGCCGCGGTGACGTGCCGCGCAAGCGGGCCACCGTCGATGTGCGAGAGGAAGAATGTGTCGCCGGTCCCCCGTTCCTGAGAGTCACCCTACTCAACTACTTAATTATAACGTTCTTTCCACGGTGCGCGCGGCAAATAAATCTCGGGCCCTCCGGCTTATCTGATCCATCAGCGCCCGACAAGCTCGCCGTCCGAACTCTTTAAATTGCTGCTTCGCTGTGTTTTCCGCTCTTTCTGCTCCGCAGCTCGGCCGGCTTCCTTTCGTTAACTTCCCGACCGATTTTCAACCCTTGCCAGCCTTCCTGTTTCTACTTAATCCGTTTGCACACGGATTAAAAGTACATCGGCATACATCGAAAGTATTTTCTCTCTCGTATTCCTCGCGCTTAACGCGGTCGATTGAAATCTCTGATCAATCGAAAATAACGATTCAGAGTAAACGTCGATAGTGTTTGTTACTCGCAATTACATAACAATAGCTATGGCTAATGAGTATTGCAACGGTGTTCGACGAAGATCGAAGCCTGAAAAAATACGTATCGCCGGGCTGTGGATTTAAGGGTACATGTGCCAGACGAAACTGGGATATTTGGTTAGCTGCTGGGAAATAGCGGCGACGCTAACTTAAACTGTTTATATAACCTCGGCGAGCCTAAGCGCTCGAGAAGTATCGGCGTTTTATCCGGGTTCGGCAGCGTTCGACTCTTCGTCTAATCTGTCGTTTTCACTCGGGGCAATCGAGCGATCCGATCTCGTCGAGGAATTCTAAATGCAGCGGTGTATAATACCCGTACGCGGAGTATAAAAATGATAGGATAATTGCACAGGGTGTCCCAAAAATATCTCGCAATCCGAAAGTGGCGGGTTCCTCGGGTCATTCGAAGCAACTTTTTTCTTTACAAAAATTTTCTGCGAGGCACGTTAACGAGTTATCAACGAAAAACAGTGGCCAATGAGAGGCGAGCTCGGCTGGCGCGAGGCGACCGAGCCAATGAGCGGAACTGGGCTTCGCGCGCTGGTTGGCTGGGCCGCCTCGCGTCAGCCGTACTCGATTCTTATTGGTCACTGTTTTTTGTTGATAATTCGTTAACGGTGCCCCGGAGAACATTTTTGTAAAGGAAGAAGCTGCTTCGAATGATCCGAGGAACCCGCCATTTCCGGATTGCGAGACATCTTTGGGACAGCCTGTATATATTTATTACATTGATATTCGTGCAACGAGCGAACCGCTGCAGCTTCCGGCGAACGAACGTTTCCCGTATTGTACAGGGTGGGTGAAAAATCGCGACAGAACTACAGTGATGTCTCCCTTACTGACGCTCGGATTGTCCACTAAATTTGACGCCCAGATTGCGCACTAAAATGGATAATTTGGGAAGAGGAGATACGAGTATTCGAGCCTCGCGGCTCGTTTTTATAATCGTGGACAGTTTATAACTATAAAACTAAACCGCGAGGCTCGAATAATCGTATCTCCTCTTCCCAAATTGTCCACTTTTGTGCGCAATCTGGGCGTCAATTGGAGAGACATTACTGTAGCTATTTCCATGGCACGCAACGATGCGCACAGCTTGTAGGACGGTGCTCCAGGTGTCGGAGGGGGGCAAGTTCGAGGACCGAAGGGAGGCTCGGGGTCTGGAAAAGAGTCGCTTAACTCTCGGTCGGCAGTCCTCGCGAGAAGACGTCTTCCAGGTTTTTAGTCGGGCCCCCGAGTAATTGACTTCCACGAACTGAAATCTTGTCCCGAAGTTTCCTGGATCCTTTTCTCCGGCCGCACGAGAGGATTCTTAAACAGTTGGAAGTATTATGACGCTCCTCGGGATAAGAGTTATGAACTCCGCCGTGTATCCGACCGGTGCCACCCCCTCCCCCCGAACTTCTTCAGCATGTTCCGTTGAAACAGACGAAGCCTGGATAGGAGTTTTGGGTACGGGACTGTCCCGCGGGACGATGTTGTTCTCCTCTTCCCAAATTATCCAATCTAGTGGACAATCCGAGCGTCGGTAAGGGAGACGTTACTGTAAACGAGATGCGGATCGGTGAGAAACATAATTTCCACCGAATTACCCAATTATTAACATTGATCTTAATCGCGAGCATTTCCGATTCTCGCAATAAATCAGCGTTGTCCGACTTTCCATTTGAGATTTTGCGCTTTTCAAAATATGAATTCGTTCGAGTTACATGAATTTCGATCATGTTAACGAGAAAAGGAAGCATTTGCTCCGCGGACAGACGGGCCGCGAAAGTCGTTCGTTCGCTGGCAAATGGACGAGGATCGTTCTTACAGCGGAACGTCGGACGACGGTCGTTTATTAGCCGGTGAAACATCGTCGAGACTGGCTTGTTTACCCTGATTTGAATACGGAACGAAACTTTTGCTCGCGCGGCCCTGTTTTTGCGAGTCGGCGCTCGTTGAATCGGAACCGCCAACGAGATCCGCGGTAATAAATCGAAGAAGAAAGTTGCGGAAATGGGGCGACGACTGTTTTCGATTGGGGTAATGTACGATGTTCTTTTTCGTGCGGTTAACAGGGCCGCGGAGAGAAAGAGAGAGAGAGAGAGAGAGAGAGAGAGAGAGAGAGACAAAAGGGGCAACCGTGGTCTCCGCGAAGGGATCGATAACGGCCGGCGGGGATTTTTCGGGAGGACAGAATTTAATCAAGGAGAAGCATTGACCCGCGCTACTCGCGCTATGAAGGACGATCCTTATTCCACGGGACTCTCGAAGAACCTTTGCCGTCGCGTGTCCGACCAAGGACCGGCTCGTACTACTTGTCCGACGAACGAAAGCCCTTGTCCTCTGGGTCTGACAAACGGGAACCCATACTACTCGAGGCCCTTATTCTACCGGTCCGATCGAGCACAATCCTATACTACTTGTTCGACGAGTGGTTCTCGTTATACGTGTCTCGCCAAACGGGAATCCATGCCACTTCGATGACGAGAACCGGTTCTTAGGCACGTCCGTTTATTCGGCTCGAGCAGATTCCCTTCTCTCTTCTTCTAGGGCGACGCATCAACCCCTCGACGTACCGTTTTTTTCGCGGTTACCGCGATTAGAAATTTTTCGAAATAAAGTTCGACGCAAATATGTCGTTCTGTAGTTTTTATTTTATCGTATCGTGCACGTATTGATGAACTTGGAATACTTCTAACGAATATATTTTTTCTGTTTGGGTGGTAGTTTTAGCGGAATGATTAATAACATCCCCGAGAGCAACGCTTTTTCTATAAAATTTATTATATTTATATCTTGTTCCATCTTGAAATTTGTTGTCTTACAAGGGAACGCTTCCGAGCGTAATGCGCCGATTTCAATGAGATTTTAGTATAATATATTTTTAAAAGCTTTTTGCCCTCGTCGTCGAGAATAGAAACCATAATTTTTCTTCTTTTATTGCTAGATATTTTCGTAAATATAAGCGGCGTCGATAATTATAAAAATCGCTACGCCGAAGTTACAAGTCCAGTAATTAGTTCGTGCAAGGTCACCGTCCTTGGTTAACAACGAGCGCTCGCCGCTGGAAATCGTAATTCCTTAATGATTAGAATAAGCCACTTCCGCCGGTATCGTGGAATCTCGGCAGCCTTAATTACGGGACTCCTTACAAAGGAAGTCTAAAATTAAAGTCACTAATGGTCTTACAGGGTGTTCCTTGAAGTTAATTGAACCACAATTTTCAAATAAAGTCCGAAGAAGATGAGCGAGGGAATTTCATATTTCGACACGAGGACGCAGCTGCGACGCGGCAAGGATATTAAGAAATATTTTTAAACCGAAGTTACTTGCAATTTTATCCGCTAGAAGGGCGATCGGAGGCGATCGGAGCCACGACGTTTTCGCGATTGCTACAACGACGCGAAATTCAGCCATCCGCGCCTAATCGCCGCGGTGTTATAAAGGACAATAGCGAAATGAAAGTCTGCAAACCAGATTACGTTTCTTTTCACGAAATTCAGCGGATCCTCTCGGCGTCCTGCTAATTTACGAGGGGTTCCGGATCGTGAGTAGTTAAGATGACGGTGGACAAAGAACCGAGACAGGCCTAGGCCAGATTAGAGAAGCGGAAATGACGAATTTAGCCGAGATCAACTTTGGGGCTTATTGGGAATTAAGCCGCTTAACGCTTCCGCTGCGAAGGATCGCGCCGAACCTCGGCGGCATAACGACTCGGAAATTCGTTCTCTTTGTACAAATCGGTAGGAACACTATGTTTCACGCGCTATTCCAAACATACCGCGGTTAAAAACATTTGAAATAGTTGTTGAAATATTCTTGTTCGTGCGAAACGATAGTTCGAGATTTATTCGACGTTCTAAAATAGCTTTCGAAATAGACTTCGACGTATTCGAAATAGCTTTTTATGTTTCGGTAAAGAAAACTATTAATTGACATAGTATTTCAGTATATATATATTTCAGTATTTATTA
Organism: Megalopta genalis; assembly: GCF_051020955.1. Lineage (NCBI taxonomy): Eukaryota > Metazoa > Arthropoda > Insecta > Hymenoptera > Halictidae > Megalopta > Megalopta genalis. The sequence goes on from NC_135028.1 coordinate 616,990, forward strand.
ATATTTAGTTGCTTGCTATTTATCGGAGGTTTTGAAAGTCATTTTGACATTAGCTTAGGCTTAGATTGTTCGACAAGTCCGAACGATATCTAAATTTGAAGGAGGAAAAGCATTATTTTCATTTGTCATACTTATCGATACGCTTGGAAATGGCAGCGGATTTTAAAAAGTGCTCAATTCCCTTCGCAACGCGATGGAAATTAATCTTGCGGTGGAATATATTCGTTAAACATATTTGCCAGGCATAATTATGACTAATTTGAATGTTACTTTTTGAAATCATTTCATTAATAAATATTCCACATACAGATTTATAATAGCCGTTTCATTTATTCCGAAGAATAAACGCAACGTGTAATGTATTTATATGAAAAGAGCTCGCAGAGAAATATTTTTGCATAAATTTGCAGATCGCAATTATCGATGGCAGAAATTAATTAAAAGGTACATATTTTCCATGTATTCCAATTTTACGCGACCGGGCAACGGATAAATGGTGAGAAAAAAAAATTCTTTTCAACATCTCTCACCTCTTTTGAGATATTTTATACGTAACGTGACTCGTTTGTTTAAAACTTTTTTGTCAAATGTACCTAATTGATAATATTTCTCTAATAATTCTCTGCGGCTTCGTTAACGAATTATTAGCGAATAACACGGAGCACGGCGAGGTTGATGCGGCAATGGCGGCGTTGACGCGGCGATAGGGGCGTTGACACGGCAATGGCAGCGTTGACATGGCAACGGCAAGGTTGATGCGGTAATGGCGGCGTTCGCATGGCAGAGGGGAGGTTGATGCGGCAATGGCCGACGTTGATGCGGTAATGGCCGACGTTGGCATGGCAACGACGAGGTTGATGCAGCAATGGCCGACGTTGATGCGGCAATGGCGGCGTTGATACGGTAATCGGTAATCACGATAATCGCGACGCGATTAGTCCACAATATATATATTGTCCAAAATCAAATATTAAAAAGATTGAAAATCTTCCACCGGAAAGATATATATATAAAGGACGCACCGAATAAGTAGTTGTTTCTCACGCGAATCCTTAAATTCTGACTTCCAAGTAGTACTGCTCCACGACACGTCAGACCCGGCGAGTAGTTTAAGGTGACAGACAGCTCTCCCAGCGCTGACTTTCCTCAGACGCCTAATGAAATTCAGTGCACCGGCATACTGCAATCACGGCCGACTGATTTTAAGAGTCCAGGACCTCGCAGCGAATCTACATATTCCATTTTAATGGCACTCTTGAGGGCTCGACAGCTGCTACCGCGCATGCATGCATCCGGGCCCCGAAATTTAATTCCGGCTCGATCTCGAGAATAGAGCTTCCCCGCCGGGTCTCCGGAGAATCGAGCCGCCTGCGCGGGGCAAAATGGCCCAGGACGACCGGTTTTCCTAATATTCTTAAAAATGATTGGACGCCGTGAGGGCTGCCTGCACCGGCGGCCGGACGAGTTGATCGAAGCGGATTTCGCCACGTGTCGCAACATTCGATCACGCGTATCCGTAGATCGAGCGGCAACTGATACGCTCGTTTCTTTAGCGACGCGATAAAGATTCGAAGATTTAAAAGTCCAAATTATGATTTTTTATAGTCCATTTTTCGTAGTTTCGATCGCCTGCTTCGGAAGCAGTCTGGACGCAAACGCGTTTAAATAGCAAAAGCAAAAGATATAAATTTTTCAGTGTTATATATTATTATCTCATATTATTCTATTATTATATATTATTCGGTATTACATATTAACTAGAAATAAAATCTATATCAGAAAATCTCCAGCGACGTTACTTATAATTTAGCACGATTATGAGAAATTGTGTTATTAAAAAATAAAAAAGATATCTTGATATCAACTATCATAATTTGTCTACTGTTTGCTCACGGACTTTTCGCTCTTCGGGGCGGTGGTCTCCGTAAATTACCGCCAATAAGAGTCGAGGTGAAACTTATTGTCCGATTAATTTCGTCATGGTCAGGGTTAAGCGGGGATAATGAGAACGCGTTCCGTTCTCGTTTCACTGAAAAAATTCTATGAAAATGTCGAGCAACCATCGGGGAAGACGGTCTCGTATCTTCGTTAATTCGAAGCCGCGCGAGAGATATAACGGCCGGTGGCAATAAAATTGCACGTCCACGAAATTGCCGGGTTACGGTAATCGATATCAGAAATCAACCTATTAACTCCTCGAAATGGATAAAGTTTCGAGTGCTATCGAAAGGTACGGTAATTGCAGCAGCGAAACTTTCAGGTATGATCTAATTTTAGCCCTGTTACCTGCAGACATTAGCACGTGACTAAGAAATAACGAGGCTGTTAGACGGTGGTTCCGGTAATCCTAGAAACACTTTCACGGGCGAAATTTTCAATACGGTTCGCTCGTTTTTCAGCGCGAACGGCCGTCCCGCGGGATTTTATTAACGATAAAAGCGCAACAGCGATATTGAATGTTGCAGTTTCTGGTCCGCGCCACGTGCTCCTATCGTTGCCTGCATAAGAAATCGCCGTGAAATAATGCGAGAAGTTCCGGTGTTCCCCGTTAAGCACTGTACAAGAGAGAACTCTATTTTGCGAAACGCTTAATTAACGCGTCGCCGCCTTTTACGACCGCTGGAATATCCAACAAATGGAAAGTAATTTAGTTGGCGAAGTCAAAACTGCGAGCTAAAATTGATCAGGATAGTGCTCAATTTGGGAAGAGGGGATACGATTGTTCGAGCCTCGTTTTTATAATCGTTGACAATTCGTAGAGCCTTTTTGAGTCACGTGTTCTACGAATGTCGTGAAAATATAATATAAATAATATAAATAGAGGCATCTCTCTCTTTCGAGGAACGACAGAACCTTTGCAATTGTAAAAGCGCGTCTGCAATGTTCGCTTTTTAAACCGAAAGCTTGCTTAGAGTAAATAATAATTCCCTCGCTTTCTTTTACGTCCGCAAGAAGCGTGAATCGCGGTGCAGTAATGTCTCCCTTATCGACGCTTAGATTGCGCACAGAAATGGACAATTTGGAGGGAGGAGATACGATTAGTCTTGCGCCTCGTTTTATAGTTACGAATTATCGACAACTATAAAAACGAAATTTAAGGCTCGAATAATCGTATCTCCCGTTCCAAAATTGTCCAATTTCGTGCACAATCTGAGCGTCGATTAGAGAGACATTACTGTATCGAGTTCGCGGGCATCGCTTGGCAGCGATGGGATCCCCATCGGAAGTCAAACTCGGCGAAGATATCGGGACCGTTCGGACAACTGCGCTTCGCAGGCCCGACGCGAAGGACACCTGGCCGTCCCGGTATAACCGTAGGTCAAACATGTAAAATCTATCCGGGCACGTGAGCCGCATATGAACGTGCCCCTGCAAACCAAACTCCGCTACGTGCTCCCTTAATGCGTATAACGAGGGTCAAAGTATACCGAGGATCGGCGCGGTCCAGGTGCGGAGTTGCATCGGTCTACGAGCGTCCGCGGCTTATCTTCCGGAGAGATAGCCAACCTCTTGTCATTGGAAGGAGGCCACGCTGTGATCCTTAGCCAGCTAACTAGAGCTCGTGCTGTTCTGCATTGCTGATTTGCCTGATAACACCGGCCAGAGATCGGGCGCGGTGATTTATCGATCATGTATGGTCAGCGGTCTGATTTATCGCGCACCTACTCCCTAGATCGGGCATCGGCGACGCTACGCTTCTTGTTTGATCTGGTACAAATTCGCCTCCGATCGAATTCGGTGCTCGCCGGATCTCGTCGAAATAAACGTACAATCTAGTTCGTCGTTTGTATCGCGTCGATATCGATCTTGCGCTACAGTGCACGTTCTCCTTAATCGATGCTCGGATTGTGCACAAAAATGGACAATCCGAGCACCAATTAGAGAGACATTACCGTACCGTGCCTTCGGTTTACTTTCGTGCATAATTTTATATTTATCGAAGAAGGCGTATTCAATTTTTCTATTTCAATTCGATTATTAACGTATTTCTTAAAATACCACAATAATTATTTCAATCTTTCGATACCGAATCTCCTTTATACTTTTCTAGGTCATTCGAAGGCCACCCAGTGTCTTTTTCAAGGCAACATCTTGTACAAGAGATATATATTTGTCTTCACTGCGCCATAGAATAGCAAATAAAAATATAATAAATAGTTAAATAAACAGCTTACGATTTTTTATCGAGGTCCTACGAACGCGTGAAAGTCTCCGAGCGCAAAGACTGCCGTAATTACCGTGAAAGTTACGGCATTATTGTCGCACGAGAGTGCGCTAGCATCTCAATACGTGATCAGCCACTTGGTATCTCAAGTGGCCGAGATCGCTGTGCTAAATTGGGCTGGACGACCGTTTGTAATACATCCTCAAAGCGGCCGGGTGAATTGTTGAGCCTTCTGAAGGGCTTAAGGGTCGGCCCACTTCCGCGGTTCTTTGGGGATGGCGCGCCAAGGTCTTTGAGCACGCGGAAAGCTGCCGTTCTAAAAGTTATAGGATTCCAAAGAACCGGGATTCTTAACGTTCTTAGAAACACAAAGGACCGGTTTTCTAAGCGCCTTATCAATGCGAAAGGGCGCGTTTCTTAAAGGACTTTGCGATGCTAAGGGCCACGATGCCGAGCTTTCTCGCTTCGAGAAATTGTTCATCGTACTGCTCTGTATCGACGATTTAACCCTTTGCACTCTGAGGGTGGCGACCCCGAGGCACCGCCGAAAATCGTTATATCACGTTGCAAAATAATGTTTACGTTATCACGTTTGTTTACATCGAAAAGACTGTTAAAAGGATAATTGCTCTACTTATAGAGCAATAGTAATAAGTAATAAGACTCGATTTTATGCGCGTAAACTGCACCGAGTCGTGTAAAATAGAAACAGCGTAGGTCGGAAAAAGCTGTCTTGGATTCGGAGAGTTAAAACGATTTCGAGTGCAAAGGGTTAAATCTGATTTCCGTAGCAAAGCTTCGCTGTTTTCGGTCGTCAAGCATTATTTATCCGCGGCAGCCGGTACGCTCCTTTGTCGAAAGAATTCTGATCGACGTCGGCTAATTGACTCTTTGAGCGCGGAACGTTCTGATTGGCATACTAGTTACGAAAACTGTTCCGACGAAGTAATTGCTCAAATTCGTTTAGGAAAAGGCCTCCCTCCTCCCCTCGCCGAATACTCCTTAGCCCGTTGAACGTCGAGCGCGAAATCCCAAACAACGCTTGGCAAATATTTCGCCGAGAGGAACTCGCGCGCGCGTAAATGAAATCACATTGACCTAATGACGAACGACGTCAAAGCCGCCGGTAGACGCGATCTAGTCGAAAATGGGATTATTTTTCAAAGGGAAACGATCGGCGTTTGGTCTTTCCGGCATGTTTTCGGACGGCGCGTGTACAGAGCGGCCGAAGTATGCTTGTCGCTCGGCCCGTTCGCTCTGTCGAAAAACGCGCCGCGTTTGCATGGAAACGTACGCATACAAGCTCAGCAATTAACTTTGTCAACAATGCTGCGTTCACCGTGGCCCCGCCGCGCGCCAAAAGTCAGTTTTGATTACGCGCGGAACAATATAGACGAGCGCCGGCCAAAAGTATCCCCGTTCGCCGGGGCTCATTGTTCTTCTATTTCGCTCCCGTTTGCCAACTGTTTAATCCAATTCGGCCGGCGGATCTAGATAGAGCACGAACATGCTTCAGACACCCTATCGAACCCTTGTTTGGGCCAACAACCGTGCGAGCACGGCCTCCGTCGCGAAGCGGCCGCATGGAAGAACGCCGCGCGTCCCGTGTTTTCGCATTCCGAGAGATATTGTTGCTTCGAGTTCCGCTCGCGAGTTCTTCTCGCGTCGGCGGAAGGGATTGGAGAGGTTCCAAGAAGGAAAGATTCAACCTTTTACGCGTCGGTTCTGGCTGAAACGGTTGCGAACACACGGAAAATCACGCGACTTTCATAAGGTACAGCCTGCGTGGCCCGCGAAATTTCTGCTAGAACTGCTGCGAAAGCATAAAGCTCGCACATTTAACAGCCCAGCGTCCGAACAACTATGTTCGTTGCGCGCCTAAAGTGTCGCCGCAACTTTCACAATGGCCCGGATCCATAGAAATGTGATCCAATTTCTAAATTTTCACCCCTTTCCCGACGCACGCTCGTTTAACGCGATTTTCCACGCTTCCGATGGCAGAAATGATTTCGATCGCGCCTCGTTGGATTCGCGTGAAATCGTGCCATGATCGTACCGTAACCGTCTACAAAAATATTATTCTGTACAGCCATTTTCTCGCCGAACTCCGAACGCTAAATTATTCAACTCCGCGGTCTTCCGTTCGAATATTCGACGCGAATGTAAAATATATCTCGCGCGCAACAACGAAGAATTTTAAACATCGAACTTGCACACGCGCTTGTTCGACGGTAAATAAATTACGAACTCCGTGCTGAACTCATCCCGCCGGAAGTTCCAGAGTAAATAGGATTCCGAGCTGCGGCTCGCAGCGGGTTCGACGAGACATCCTGCGCCTATAATAACGTAGAAACGTCGATGACGGTCTAATGCCGAACATGCGACACATTGTTAAGTCAGCGACTGCCTTAAGCCTGATCGCCGAGACAATGGGCCAGCCCCATTGTGCTGTTTCTTGCATGGCAATCTGCTTCGTCGTCGACGATTATACAGGCTGTCTCCGAACCGGTGACAAAATTGGAACTACGAACGAACGCGAATCTAATAATAGATAGAAAAACGTCAGAATTAAAAGCTTCGCTCTAATTTAACAACTTTCCTGAACTCACGGTTCCGCGATGCTCGTCGCACCTGTTCAGGCGTAAGCCTAATTCATTAGCTTCCGGTGCAACTTCGATAAAGTTTAAATCCTTAAAATTCCATCATTTCCGGCGGCGCGAGCAGCAATCGCTCGGACGCGCCGCGCGAAAACGTCGACGTTCGCTCGCGTTTGTAAGCCCGATTGATCATTTGAAAATCTCCGTCTATATATTTCAAACGTCCCGTATATACGAGCTGTGTTGTATATCGTTTGTTCACGGCGACGATAAACGGCGTTCGGCTCTTTTGAATTTCATCGATCCGCTCAGCGAACGAAAACACTAGATGATCGGCCTGTTATAATCGAACTCGTGCGCAACAGCAGGGTCGAATCCGTTATCGTGACAAACGTTTTCAATTTTCAATTCGCGGAGGATCGGAGAGGAGGAGGAGGGGGGAGGAGGGCGCGACGGCACCCCCCGGAATCGGCTGGAATAAATCTTGACCGGCGGCGATCAGCGGATTTACACGTCTAACGCCGCGATTAGACGAATAAATTGAAGAGCCGATGACGGCGTAGACGAGCGCGGATAATTCGCCGCTGTCGAGAGCGACGCTCGTCGACAGCGATGGTTATCCAGCTCTGTCCCGCCGCGCGTAGTTTATAAAACAGCGGCCGGCAATTTTCAGTTACGATCGCGAGCGGTATTTTCGGCTGTATCGGCCGCGCTATTACGGCTCGCGCGTTCGTTTTTCAACTTCGCCATGGACAATCGAGCGCCCCTCCCGCCCGCACGCACCGCCGCGTAGGTTATCGTCTATCGATCGTTATGGCACGTTGTATTTCCGCGAATTTTCAAACACGCGCGCGCGTGTGTCAGCCGTCTTTCCCGGCTCTCGATCGTACGTCTGCGATTCGATCGTCGTTGAATATTTATCAAAGTCCCGCCGCGTCGGTTGCCGAATAATTACGCGGTAATTACGAATCGCGCGATTAGAAGAACGCGTGAAAGCGGGGCGGCTCGCGAAAGGACAAATGTTACTTTGTTCGCCGGGCCGTCGCGGTGAAAAGGAGAACGGCGTTATGGGGAAAAAATGTTCTCGGCACAAAGAGCTTACAATTTCATAATTGCGACGCTTTCGCGGTGCCGGCGAAACACGCATAAAACAATGCTCCCGGGGTAATGTTACACGGCAACACTCGTGTCGCTTGTCCCCGGGAAAATATTGCTTTTTGCAACTGCGCTGGACCGGCCCCGCTCCGAAGTGTACTTTCGGGGCCCGGCTCGCGTGTTCCATGGCGCGCGGGGGGCGCGCGCCCCGTTCAAGCGGCGAGATTAATTCGTTCTTGCTCGGAACTCTACTCCGGCGGGTTGAACGAAATTGAAAAAAATCGGCGACGTCGATTCTCGGTGTTGCGCTAACAATAATATAATAATAATGATACCGTTGATATAAAATTATTCGAGCCCCGCGGCTCGTTTTTATATAATCGTGCCTCGAATTATATTTCTTTATAGATCTCGTAATCTAGGCGTCGATTAGAGAGACATTACCTGTACAGTAATGTCTCCTTTACCGACGCTCAGATTGTCCACTACATTTGACGCCCAGATCGCGCACAAAAATGGACGATTTGGGAAGAGGAGATGCGATTATTCGAGCCTCGCGGCTCGATTTTTATAGCTGTCGGCAATTCGTATCTACTCTCCCTAAATCGTCCATTTTTCTGGACAATCTGAGCGTCAATTGGAGAGACATTACTGTACTCTGTAACGCCGTAGAATTAAAAAAAAAAATCATGTTCGTTCTATCGTCGAAGAAATCGTTGAGAAATCGTGCCTAAATGATGATATAAATAATAATCATGGTCGCGGTGTATTCGTGGATTCGCGGAACGCGATAAGAAAGCGAAGCAAGGCCAGAAGTTAACGACGACAAGAATTCGAACGAAATTACACGAATTTTCCCTAAGAGATTCCTCGTTTGGCCGACCGATGTAACCGAAAGAAACCGACGCGACGGTTCGCCCTCGAGCAGAAGATTAAAATTTTTCAAATTTCCGCGGTGCAGCAGTGTTCCGTGGAAATAATGACGGCGAAGTAGCTCTCCTCGGGAGCGGCTGGCACGACTGTACTGAAATCACGAACAGATGGCTTTCCAGTATTAAATTTGGTTCGCGGTAAATTACAGGACGCTCGGTCCCGGTTCGCCTCCGCTCTCTCTCTCTCTCTCTCAGATTCGCCGGAGGGCAACAAAATGTATAAGCCGCGGACGACCTATCTCCCGTGTCGCCTTACAATTAAAAAGTTAAATTGAAATTATTCCCGTTCTTCCGGGCTTGGTCTACGGATTAAATTGGAGTTTCCGTTAATGCCGCGCGGTTTCATGAATCTGTCACAGCGTAGCCGGGCGTCGTCGGCCGCGGCCAAAGAAAACTGTCTCCCGCTGCCTCTCTGGTAAACTAACTTCGCGAATTTTCACCTGCGCGTTCGAACCTCGCGTCGTCTGCCGGCTAACTCCGGTAAATGACGTATCATTATTGACTGACCCAGGCCAGAGTTCTCCGAAGTTCCCATTGTCGCGATGTTATTTATGGCGCGGCGAGAGAAATGAGAGAGGACTCGAAAACGCGAAATAGAAGTCCGACGCTGCGTGGAACTTTTCTTTTAAAATATTAAACGGTCGGGGGAAGAGGACCGTACGTGTATTTGCCAGTCGAATAAAAATTTCTTTTCATATTTAATAATTTCATCGAGAGTCGAAAATAATACAGGGATGTCCTTAAATTCTTTTAACACGTTCGTCGTTTGAAATTTCACCCTTTACAATTTGTATTGTAAATGCATTGTATCGTAAATCCGCGGTATGCGTTTGATCAACGCGATTATAACGGTTATGGTCGCTCGGTTTTTATTCGTCGACTTCGCCCGAAAATGGTGCAGATTTTTTCAAATTTCGTATTAACGTAATTTTGAATGTACATTGCACGACAAACGCGAAGCGTATCCACTCCGGAGAACGTGGAATCCGATCCACAGGTGGAATTACAGTTGATTCGGGTAATCTCTTGGCTAAACACAGCGCGAGTTAATACTAAACGTACGGAGCGACGAACGCGAATGACATGCGAAGCCTGGTAAAAATTACAAGATTGGATTTCACCTGGATTTTCTTGCAATTTTCGTGATACTTGGTTAAATAAATAAATGGGATCGGGAACATTCGAACGTACACACGGCTTTATAATGGAATATAACCGGATACGCGATGCCCCTAATTTTCCTTTTTTAATTATTTTGCTTTCTTCGAATAAAATCGGCGAGATTCAATTGTATTTCATTCGCGTACGTTTACAGCGGTATTTTGTACACTTTTACGCGAAACAAAATCTCGATTGCAACGCAGAATAAATAAAAATCACGTTAAATTTCAAAATGTGCTATCCTTTTGTCCCGCGCTGTAATTAAACTGCGGATTTTTATGCGCGATAAATATGCAAAATGCGTGTGACATTTATGCGGAAAAAATATGCAAAAACTGCAGAATGTGCGCGAACATATGCAAAATATGCGCGATGCAAAATGTACATTATATTAAGTGTTAAAAATCTAATATTAAGCATCGCGAAATAGCGTTAATTAGCGGTGTTCGCCTTCGTTGAGAAACCGCAGTGAAATACAGTAATGTCTCCCTAATTGACGCTCAGATTGTGCAGGAAAATGAACAATGTGGAAAGAGGAGATACGATTAATTTGAGTCTTGCAGTTCACTTTTATAGTTGTTGATAATTCGTAACTATAAAACGAGGCGCAAGACTCAAATTAATCGAATCTCCTCTCCCCAAATTGTCCATTTTCGTGCGCAATCTAAGCGTCGATAAGGGAGACATTACTGTACCTACGCTTGCCCCACCTAATTCCATTAAAGCGGCGCATATCCGTCGAAACAAAGAAACAGTTTCTCCGTTCCACATTTGTACCGTACGATCCTGATTGGCAAAGCACTGAAATATTCTTTGGTCTATGGGAAGAGCGACTCAAAGGGAAGCAGCAGGCAGGGTTCCCGTCCTTAAGGGCCATTAAAATCCATGCCGGGGTTTGTTCCAGGACGAAAGACGCTCGTCCGAAGGAAAGAAAGAGAGAAGAAGGAAACTCCGTCGTCGTAAGAGGGACGAAAACCAGTTCGGTAGTATCGCTTTGGTTCGCTTTACAATTCAAAGGAGGTTCGCGACTCCTTTTAAGTATTCAGGATGCGGAATCGTCGTGGGAGCACGACAGTAAGCGATGGGCGAGCTTTTTTCCTTTCTTGGCCGCATCGAGGCCGGTTTCTCTCGGTCGTTCGTGACCACCAAGATTATGTCACGAGGTGGGAGAGGCGTTGTAATTGAAATCCACGCTTAAAATGCAGACGCGGCCTCGCCTCCTTGACAGAACCCGACAACTCGTGGGTTCGCCGAATGAAAAATAGAGCGAACGGTTTCTACTTTGCTTCGTCCCGCCGCGGCGGACGCTGTCCCGCCACCAAATTCTTCCGAATACACGAGAGGATTCTCGTGAAACCTCCTTTGAATTGCAGAACGAATCGGATGCCGGAGTTTTGAGGCGACTCGATTGCGGCCACGGTTTCCTTTTGCGCCCAAGGGTTCAGCCTTGGTTTGTTCTTGACCGCGCGGTGTGTACGTCCGTTTGTTCAGCCGGCCGCTCTAACAAGGCAATCTGGCCGGATGCCATTTTCCATTCTTCGTCTGCTAAACAATATTCTTGCCTACGGTTATTTTCCGTGAACTTTCGGGCTTCTTGCTCTCCGTTCAAGGGTACAGTAATGTCTCCCGAATTGACGCTCGGATTGCCCGCAAAAATAGACAATTTGGGAGGAGGATTATATTTAATAATATATATATATATATATATATATATATATATATATATATATATATATATATATATATATATTAATTGTATATCTTTATATTATATAAAGAGGACATTTTTGTGATTTATCTTCTATGTTATATCACAGTGTGTGACTGATTATATATAAAGCACACTTTAGTTTAGGTCTACGCTTTATCCGTACGCTTTATCGCGTGCCTAAGCTGGATCAAATTATTAAAGGTATCGACGTAATTAATTTCAACAAAATTCAATCGAGCAATTACACGACGGCGCTAACACGGTTAAATTATCTCGCGCTATATTTCGCGATCGTCCGAAGCGTCGTGCTTGTTTCGACGTCGATGCTTAATTAAGTTTAAGGATAAAAAAAAAGAAGAATTTCATGGAGTGCCGTTTACGACTCGCTTTGCAAGGAACGTCGAGGCGTTTCGTAATTTTTAAGACGGCGATACGAGTTTCTCACCGGCGGATCGGGAAAATCGTAAGAATTCATGGCGCCATTATAAATTAAGTGGCAACCTCGCTTTGAGCTCCTCGAGGCGTGCCGGTTTTTATCGGGAACAATAAAAACGTCTGAACATTTAGCGAGTCGTTACCGGGGCAGTAAACAATACAGGGTGTCGCAATTTAATTGCGTCCGCATTGTTCGGCGCAGTCGATTCCTGAAAGTTCGCGATATAAATTTTCCAGAAGTCCCGCCGTACCGTGGAAATACTGAAAACGGTGGAGAGGCTGTTTCTAAAACAAAGTTTCTTACGAATTCTGACAATTAATGCACGCTTCGCACGCTAAGCGACAATCGCGATTCAAGCAACGGAATAATTTCTGTATTCCTTTTTATTCGATAATCGCGATTCGTTTCCCGAAGAGCGTATCGATCGGGGCAGTTCTGCGATACGAATTCCTCGACGCACTGGATTATACTAACTCGACGTACAGCGCGGAATAAAATGGTAATCCGTTCGGATATTCTTGCAGGGATGACACTTTTTTGAATATTATTTTACATTTCTATGATTTAAAATCCGCAGAGTCTAGGTAATCTCAATTTTAAATTGAAAGCAACATATTTCTGGAGAGAAAAAATCTTACACAATAAAGTTACTCGATTTTAAGCAGCGAGTACAACTATTCTTTTGTTAACTGCTTGTTGTTGATCGCTTTCGAGATTATTCTGACGGTAACTCTGTACTATTTTTACTGTAAATTGTGTAACGTTTCTCTATTTACAATTTCTATTCTACGCGAAAAAAGAATAAACCGTGGAGTGAAACAATTTTTACAAGAATGTGTTATTTTCGAGACATTTAAATTGAACACCCTGTGTATTATTTCCCGCTCGTATTCCGAAGCAAGCAGAAAAATTGAACGTACTTTAACTCGTTGAAACAGCCCGCGAACGAAGATGCCTGCGCGAGATCCCATTTTCCCCGTGTCCGGAGCGCGTATCACACTGAAAAACGAAGCACCGAAGACTCACCATTTATTCAAGGAACAAACGAGCCGGCGCGTTCCATTCTTCTCGGTTGCGGCGACAGTTTAACAAAAGTCCCCGATGACCGTGCTTAATTCACAAGCGGCAGCGTCTGCAAAAGAACCAGAGGGACGGAATCAGGGGAGGATCGGTCGGCCTTTCGCGGAGTAGTTCGCGGCGCGGCCGGCGCTTGTAAAACCGGTGTTGTCGGAGCTAAATTGCATTTGCATTTTCGAGGGAGGCTCGCCGGTTTACTTTCGAGTTCTCCGTTCTGTTTCATCGGCCGGCCGTAAGGAAGAGCCTCGAAGCGAAAAAGAAAACATGTCGCGCGCGCGCGATCGCTGCCGAGAGAACACACAGCCGCCTGGAACACCGTCGAGACCTAACTACTTCATGAAATTACGTGCAGCGCCGGGCCCCGTTTCCGTGGGACGACGCTGGTCGTGCCTGGAATTTCCTCTCGCGTTTCCAGCACCCGTCGCCCCTTGCACCCCGCGCGGTCTCCGCGCAGGCAGCAAGCTCGCCCTGTTGCCAGCCTCCCCCCCCTGCGAGCCCCGGTCGCTTTTTAAAACGAAGCCAGAGAAAGAAATTCGTCGACGGCCAAGAGAATAAATAGTCGCGTTAAACGCGGCGGTTCCGCTGAAAAGGATACGGTGCTCCCGGCACGCCGACCTTTTTCCACCCTTCCTTCCGCCCCCATAATATTCTACCCTCTCTCCTCCCCTTCTGCCGCGCCATCGTCCGTTATTTTGTCGCGAGACCTGCCCGAGATTGTATGCTCGTTTTCGGGCTGATTTATCGTCCCGAATGGACGTATCCCGTAAAATTTATTCGCCTTTGCGACGCCTCGAAATATATCTTTGGAACACAATGCAATTTGTTTAACTCTTATGTTGCGGCTCGGCAGTTTTCGACCGTTTGTTACCGACCTCGGCCACCGAGCACCAGGTCAAATGCGGATGGATACGAGCATTCGAGTCGAAAGTCTGTCCGGCGTGCATTAGATAGCAATGTTTATGTAATTTTTCAGGTTTTTGTGAAATACGTTCGTTCACGGTGACGAGAAAACCTTCGCTATTAAACTATTGCATAATAGATTACAGTAAATTTTCTGCATGCGCTTTCAATAACCCTAATACAAGGGTTATGGCAAGGCAAATTCAATGTCGTTATTTTATTAAATAGGTTAAATAGTTTCGCGTATCGTAATTAGCCGTAAATCGTTACGTATGTATAACACGTGCAGATTTTTGCATTTCCACGAAACGTATAAATTAATTATTAGTATTAATATCAGTATTAGTATTAGTATTAATAGTAGTATTAGTATTAGTATTAGTATTAGTATTAGTATTAGTATTAGTATTAGTATTAGTATAAGTATTAGTATATTAATATTAGTATTACTATTAGTATTACTATTAGTATTAGTATTAGCTTTAGTATTAATATTAGTATTAGTAATATTAGTTTCCATTTAGAGCGAGTAAAAGTTTAGTAGAATAAAGAAAACCGTTCCTTAATTACAATTATGACAGAAGATCAAGAAAATCGTGTCGCGTTATATCAGGAACAGCTCCGACTTTCCAAGTTTAATGTAATAGTTTAAATAGTCCTCCTTTAATCGACGCAATTGTACGACGGTGTTTCTAAGCGGATTACCGCTCGTGTTGTATAAAATATACTCGCAAACAATGCGGTACGGCTGGTTGATTTTGCCAAGTTTGGAACACAGGTGGTATCGTAACTGTATTGTATCGTAATGTTGAGTCAAGGAGTCGTATAATCCCGGCGGTACCGAGGGACCGGTGTATTGTCCTGTCTGACCGAGTTAGAGTTTCCCAAAAAGCGATCCCCAATGTTATGAAACCGAGCTCAACTTCGAAATTGTGCCAAGCGTTCGCGATCCACTGCGAGAAGATCTCTCTTCCGATCATTGGTAAATCCACTTCGCTTCTTCGACTAACAAGGAGTTCGCACACTCGAGTCGCCCTACTCGATTTTCACGGAAGCACGTTGCATATCCGTTCCGTTAGAATATTCTGTATTCTTTTATATTTTATACAAATATTTCAGAGAGTGTTTTTTTACATTATCATTTCCCGGACGCGTCCAATAAAAGTGCAAAAATTAACATACTTTTGCAGTAACATACTTCACGGAACTTCTGTAATTAATGCATGTTAATTTATCAAGTCTGATATTTTTATGTTAAATTATGGCGAGCATGCATTAACGTTTCGTCGAGCAACATCTACCGATTTTTAATACATTTATGAAATAAATGAATTGTTTTCCCTGCTCGTTGATCAAAATTTGTTCACGTGGCCACTTTTAATAACTCTTTGCGTTGTAAATTCTCTCAATCACCAAGTGGATCTCGAGAATCCACTTTGATCTCGCCAAAATCTGTCTCAGTGACAGCTGTTAACAAAGTACAGTAATGTCTCCCTTACCGACGCTCGGATCTCCCTTACTGTCCACAAAAATGGGCAATTTGGGTAGAGAAGATACGATTATTCGAGCCTCGCAGCTCGTTTTTATAGCTGTTGACAATTCATAACTATAACAAACGAACCGCAAGGATCGAATAGTCGTATCTCCTCTACCTAAATCGTCCACTTTTGTAGACAATCTGAGCGTCAATAAGGGAGACATTACTGCACCGCGATTCACGCTTCCTGCGGACGTAAAAGAAAGCGGAAGAATTATCATTTACTCTAAGCACAAGCTTTCAGTTTAAAAAGCGAATGTTTATTAAAATTCCGGTGGTCCATGGAAGTACATGTCGGCGTCGTCCACGGTTACATCGCGAAAGCTCGACGTTTAATTCGAAACGAAGACCGAAGCGGGTATTCAAGAACAAAGTGGGACGCATCGAGCAGCCTCGGATGTCCCGGTGTCGTCCGAGGATTAACGCGAGACGGACAGCTGTGCTGCAACAGAATATCCTTGTTTCACGGAATAAAAGCAACGAAACGATTTTCGATACTCTATTTACCGGAGATACTCGGCGCACGCGACGCGACCCGACGGGACAGGACACGAGACGGGGTTTGGGAAGAGTGAGGCGGCGGGCGCGGGGGACGACGGCTCGTTTTCAAAGTGATTCGTTATCACGCGATTAGCACGAGCACGCGAGCTTAATTTAAGCTAAGCTGGAGGAAAAGTTCGTCCGGCTAATGAAGACCGATCGCCCCGGACAGAAACTGGGGCGTGAGCTTTTATCGTCCCTCTAATTGGATTAGAGAAAATAATTCCGGCTTCCGTACCATTGCTTGCGATAACGCGTCTCACAGAAGCGTATGCTAATTTTTGCTAATGGACTCGCGGCTGTCCCGCCGCCTAAATCACCGCTTCTTTAATTCAGTATCCGCCGTAGCAGCCTCGTCTTTGCGGCAACGGGGACGTTCGCTTCGTCGACGGTGACCCAACGTTGGTCGCCGACACAACGGCACGCGATTTCTTCCCGCGGACACGTTAAACGGCGTGCACGCTGGATGATCGGACACGAAAGTGAACGGTCCCGAATAAAGGCTGTTTGATAGGATAAGTAGATAGCGTCTGGTTTCAGCCCGACAAGCTTATTAGAAACCAATAATTGGATTTCGAATCCCGTCTGCGAACCACAATCGGCTTTGGTTCCCACGGCCGCGTGGCGTGTTTCGTTTTCAAGCGCGGTTCATTCCGGGCGGACGAAAACTATGAACGATGCGAATCGTTCGGTTGCCGACGAAAAAAGAGATCCGCGCATTGACAATACTTTTTTTTATCTAGTTACTTGCTTCAGTTTATTTTGTATCGCAGTAGCTAGTTTTTTATATCCAGAAGAAAGAAGTGCAGTAATTTCTCCCAGAAATGTTTTACGATAATCAATTATTAGAATCGAAGTAAGAATCGGTGGAAGTTGAAAGCAGTTTCCAGATGATCCATTTCTGGAGGAATAAGTAAAACGGATTCTATTCCCAGCTCCGTGGAAGTGGAGTAACGCGTGTCATTGATCCGACAATAATAGATGAATAGGGTTCCTGCTGCTTGATCAATACCGCAAGCCCGGTTCGCGATCATTCGAATTGCCAGGGATCAATTTTTCAAAGGATTGTTACTCGAGTCGTCGTCCTCCTTCTGAACGAAGTTCGCGTAAATCTTAATGAGATACTTGATACAGTAATGTCTCTCTAATTGACGCTCAGATTGCACACGAAAATGGACAATTTGGGGAGAGGAGATACGATTGATTTGAGTCTTGCGCCTCGTTTTATAGTTACGAATTCTCAACAACTATAAAAACGAGCTGCAAGGCGCGAATAATCGTGTGCAAAGGGTTAATCGTTTATACGCGACTTCGTAACTTTTACGAAGCTCTTTCGACGAAAATTCCCTTTGGCCTAAACGAAAATTTGCGCAGAAAATTTGTGCGTAGAGCGGACGCTGCCGACGCGGCGTTGTTAAACGACTCTCTCTCTCTGGATTTTCTAATAATTTCCGGGGCGTAATTCCCCGATCGAATTCGTCCGGCGGACGGGCCGAAAATATCTGGACGTTGACGTATGGTCCGACACGTCAGTTAGAAGCTTCTTCGGGGATGAGTAATCGAAATCCACGTCGAAACTTTTCGAATCAAGGCTCGATGCCCGAATAAACGGTGAATTTTAGTTATCTGCGGCCAACCAGGCCAGACGCGCGCGGTGCCATACGCGCGACCGTTCGTACGAACGTTCCACAAACTAAATCGGCATCCCCTATCGACATTTAATTTCCCGTGGCCCGGGCGAACGTAAATTCGCCGGCGGGATACGTCCGTGATGCTACGGCCAACACGGCGGAGACGATAATCGTGACGTATCTTTGACTGTGCCCCCTTCGTTTGACATTTCTCGGACCAGTGAAATTTCGCGAGATTTATACGATCCCGTGAAATTCCGGCCGGAAGTCTATTCCCGTGCGCAAACAGAGCGTACAATGAATGTTGAGCAAACGGGAACGATAAACCGGAATAGCTGGAATAACGAGCGCGGAAAAAAGACTGTCGGTCCGTGGGAGTCGGAGCAATAATTGGTCAAGATTCGGCGAATTCGCGATTACGCGAATCCGTCTTTATTTAATAGGCAAATTTGTAGTCGACGAAACGTTGTCGGGCGCGTCCGTTTCGATGAATCCGGACGCTTCGAGAAGGGTTGAAAACACTCCGGTTTCACGGGCCGCAATTCTCGGAGGACGGTCCAAGCCGCGCGTTTTAAGGAAGAGTACATATTTTAAGAGAGGACAATGGACATTTAATTGGAAAAGAAAGCAAAATTGCAGCCCGGTTTCGTAACATTAGCGAGGAAAATTGCAGCTCGTTTCGCGCAATTCCTTGCGCGGTCGCGATTTCCTTTGGCCACTGTCGTGTCCAGCGAGAGAGAGAAAGAGAGAGAGGAAGGGGGGGGGGACTGGAAGCGATTACATTTAAATGACAAAGGAACCATTCATTTTTGCAGGTCCGGCCTACTTTTTCGCCCGCTAACGTGTACGCAAACGGAAAGTACACGGGGAACTTCTAGCGGCGCGCTATTGTCTCGCGATGTAAATTCAGCCCCGGCCGCCCAACGGAGATTACAAGAAGAGTCGCAATACTCGTCCCGAGGTTATGTCGCATGCGTGTGCCTCGCTGGCCCGCATTATAACCCGAAACCCCTCGGTTACGGGGGGTCCAACGCGACCCCTCGCGTTGCCTCTATTTCGAACGAACCGGTCAAAATATTTCGGTAAACGTAATCGTTGAACGCATATTTCCGGATCGACGAACCTCGTTATTTATTATCATTGGACTGCGGATCTGTATGCATTTACGCCTCGAGCAGATTTTTAAACTATCAAATTTGAATATTTTGCCAAAGGGGTAGGCCATTTTTTTATTAGAGAAGAAGATTTTTTATACAATTACTGCTGTATTGCTTATCTCCTTAGTAATGAAATAGCTGGATGCTAATAATAAATAATTAGAATTTATAGAATTTATAGAATTATAGAATTTATAGTTTTTGTAGAATTTATAGAGATCATAGAATTTATAGAATTTATAGAATTTACAAAATTTATAGAATTTATAGAATTTATAGAATAGAACGTTCTCCTTGCCAGTATATTTCAAGGCCACTGAAATCGGCGTCGCGCACCCCTTTCTACATAATTACCTTGGCCGTCTGTAATTTGATATCCCGTAGAATACCATCGCCATGATAAACGACAACGTATTATAATATCGTGCCAGCATATTTATATCGCCGCCCTTATGAATCTGCACCGGCACACTTGACACAGTTCCATTTCTGCGGAAGTCCGCAAGAAAAATGCTCCGAGGAAAATTTCTATTGTCCAAGAGAATTTCTATTGTGCGGCAGCTCCAGTTTTGAAAAATGAAACACCGCGGAAGTGGCGGGGCACCCTTTCCGCTAGAGTTGCGGTCTGGTTTCGTTCGATCAAACTTCTATTATTTTTACGGTCTCCCCGGCCAAATGTTTCCATCCTTTTTCAAACCCAGTTTCCATGTATTAGAAACGGGGGAGAGAGGAAAGTACAGACGGCCGAGCTAACCGTAAAAAGCGTAACCGATAATAGGCAGCTCCTAGAAAATGGTATATCGAAACTTCTGCAAGACTTCTGGTTCGATAAAATAATAGAACCGCGTTTCAGAGTACAGTAAAGTTTCTCTAATCGACGCTCGGATCGTCCACTACAATTGGCGCCCAGATTACGCACAAAAACGGACAATTTTTTATGGTTATCGATTGTCAACAACTATAAAAACGTGCCACAAGGCTCTCGCAAAAGTACCTCCTCTTCCCAAATTGTCCACTTTTGTGTAAATCCCTGCGTCGGTAAGGGAGACATTACCGTAGCCGAAAATACGATGTTTTCGCCTACTCGCCCAAACAACCGGACAGCGAACGACCCGTAGAAAAAAATGTGGGTCGCGATATCAACCGACCCGGTTCCCATTTCTGATCTCTCCCGTTTCCGGAGGAGGAGAACTAGCGGCGCGGATCGACCGCGCGGCGATGCAAATTTTTGCCGCGTCGCTGGAGCTTTCGAGGACAATCACGGCCACTCGTTTCGAGTCGTGGCTCTACTCTAAACACATGCGACCGCATTATGCGCCGTAACTAGGCCCGTTACCGGCACTCCGGAGGTTAAAGAGACAATCGAAGCCGGGCCGGAAGCTCGTTGCTACGGGGCTTTCGAGGCGGCTCCGCGGCAAAATATTTGAGCGCGCGCTATAAACGTTTACCGTGGCCCTCCCCTCGTGCAGCGGCGTCGCCTACGCATAGTGAAACGGCGGGGCTCTTTGCCGATAACACTCTTCTCCCTTTCGAGCCGCCCTTTAATCTCCGAGACCGACCTATACTCCGCAACTTAGTTCCCGGCCAGACGATTATTGTCATTAGCCGGCTTGTCGAATCTCCGCTCGAGCCCATTATTTGATCCTCTAACGAGCCAAGTGGAGTATACGTCCGTTAAGACGCCTGATCGCTGTTTCTATGGATTTTCTAAGTACGTCGGATGGACGTACAGCCTCGATTATCCGGCATCGAGCTCAGCCTCTCCATTATCGGGTGTTATTCTAGGATACAGTAACGTCTCTCTAATTGACGCTCAGATTGTCCACAGAAATGGACAATTTCGGAAGAGGAGACGCGATTATTCGAACTGCTTTACCGTTTATTTTTATAGTAATAACCCCTTATAATATAATTTTGCGGCACCCGGTGCCTCCTGAGAATCCGCTCGGCGTCGATCTTAGGTTAGCCGTCGATCGCGGAGAACCGTGTCTCAGATATGGAATAGGCGACGAATATCGTTGCCGCGCGAGAAAAACGAATCAGGCCTCGGCGAGCAGCTCGAATTAATCAATGCTCGCCGGTAGCGCGGCAGCCGCCCGGGGCCACTTTATTCCTCTCACCTCGGAAAAATTGCAACCGCCACAATTTGTCTCCCGGCACTCCCGTCTGGCCCGCTTGTAAATTGCAACGAGATATTTCTTGGGGGAACGACCGGGGCTCCGGATGAATTTGTCTCGGTGTTGCGCGCCGCGTCGGAATGCTTATCGGTCCGCGCGCGTAACCGTGGAGAGCCGGCGCGGCGCGCGTTGTCCCGGTGATTATAGCGATTCAGAAATCGAATCGGCGACCGCATGCGTCCAGCTGTAACCGTGGCTTTAATTAAGTTTTAATGCGGCAGTGATCCGAACCGTGTTTCCACGGCACGATTCCATGGATTCACGGTTGCGCGCGGCTAATTTTCCGGGCACCGCGAACCCGACGCGACGCGACGCAACGCGCCGTGTGTTCTGTAAACAATGTGGTCGTCGATCGATGTACTGGGTGGTCGGTCACTTTTCAATTGTTCTCTCCGATCTGTTTCGTTGGCTGCTAATGCGCGCGGTGCGCAAGGCTGCGAGGAAAAACGTTGCAGAATTTCGAAAAGTTCGACTTGACGCGTTCGAACGGCGCATCTTGTAATAACAGAGCACGTTTTCCTCGATTTATGCATGCTGGCAATTTCATTTAACCTAACGTAAGCTCGTGTACAGATTATGGCGTCAAGTGGTCTTCGAATTGCCTTCGAATCGTGTCAAGTGGCCTCCGAATTTCCTCCGAATTGATTTGGAATCGTCGCGGTGGTCTCCGAATTGCCTACGAATCGTGGCAATACAGTCTTCTCTTAATCGCTTCAATATATTAAAAATATATTTTCGAGTGCAAACATCCGCACCGTCGAATACTAATCCAGCTAAATGCGAACGCACCCAGAGAAACATTATCGCGTTCGTCTTTAATATACCATCTTCCACCGTTTCACGGCTGTATATTTCCAGCCGGGACCGATGCATCGAAAATCGAAAATATTCGGAAGTAATATTTCTGTTCTGTTATGAAATATCAATGATCGATCAGAAGCTAGGTAACGAGAAACCGGGAACGTGGGTTGCCTTCGATAGAGAAACTAGGAGCTAGAACCTCTGATAAAAATTCTATTTTCCAGAACCCGATACCAGGATCTACAATTGATTTTCATTATCGGTGCACGTTGTTGCATCTCTATTCCTGTCTCTGTGTTATCCGTTCGACGCGCGAGCCACCGTATTTCGACGAGGCAACACACCATCCGTGTAATTACATTCCGCGATATTAACGTCGCCGGCGGAACGATGAAATACGACGATTTACAGTTGTAATTTTTCTAAGAAACGCGCGGATATTTCCGCCGGATGAAAACGCTCTCTCTCTCTCTCTCTCTCTCTCTCTCTCTCTCTCTCTCTCGTAGTCACGCTGATTAATCGTGTTCCACTGACATACCGATACATCCGTTTTCTCGCGCTGCCAGCCATTGCCTAGCCGATGTATCGATCAATCCAGCGGAGCTTCCGTAAGCGTGAGATACATCAATGCTCCGCGGAACGTGGATCACGAATATCCATTTATTTACAACAGTTGTGTTGCCGCGCTTTTTTCGATGCGCGAGACACCTTCGAATTCTTGTATCATCGACGGGCTTATTTCTCGCTTTTTTTCTCTAAGAATAACATACTTAAAGTATACCTAAAACTGCCGTGTCACCAGTGTATGTGTGACCAAATTATTTGCTCGGAGGAAACCCTTGTACGAAAGTGTGCAGGGTGTCCCGTAATTAAATTGTCTTCGAATCGTGGCAAGTGGCCACCAAAGTGCCTTCGAATAGTGGCAAGTAGCCTCTAAATTGCCTTCGAATAGTGGCACGTGGCCTCCGAATTTCCTCCGAATTGCCTTCGAATCGTGTCAAATAGCCTCCGAATTTCCTCCGAATTGACTTGGACTCGTGTCACGTGGCCTCCGATTGGCAAAAATTCCAAATAAAAAAATTTAAGTCATCGTTTTTGTCCCAACATTACTATGAATTCGTATTAATTCATATTTCTATAAAAACGAACCGTGAAACTCGAAGAATCGTGTCCGAGTGTCCGGCGATTACCGTTTTCAATTCCGAGCTCCGTGCCTTCTAGGGAGAATTCGCTATATCATTGAAGTTCCACTCGTTAAGTGGCGAGTTTTCCTCGTCTACTGGCGACTCGGAGGTGAAAGAAGCATTATTAGCAAGTTCTCGACAAACAAATCCCAGAAAAACACGCAATATCTTCGGACTCGGGCGACTCGCTTCCGCCTCGTAACAAGAGACACTTTGCAAAATGGAAAAGTCAGGGAGTAGGTTATGTTATTTAGGTCGAACTGCAAAGACACGCATTCTTCCTCCACTTTACGGTCGCATTCTGTAAGACGGGGGTTTTCTCCAGGATGACCTGACATTTCCACGAGTCATCCGCCGAAATTCTTCTAGGCACTTTGCATACCTCGGACCCACCCTCGGGACGACGTACGCCGTTCAACGTTCGCATGAAAATTGCGTTCGCCAAAATTCGTCGGGCACGCGAATGCCTCGCCTAACAAATCGTTCCAACGAAATCATTGTAAACCGACGGTTTACAATACTGCGTATATAATTGAAAGCTGATATCAGCGTTCTTCGAAATTGCCGGGAAAATTGCGAGAACAATTTTCGACCAATTGTTGGTCTCGTTCGAATTTCTAATTAGACGGGGCGTCGTCTAGTTTGAGATATCGCATTCGCAGCACTCTCTGTGTGCGATGCACCGCGTGAAACTGCAGCTGACTTCATCTCGCATGCATTCTACATCGAACGTTAACTCGGCAAGTGTCGTTTATAACTCACGGTATAACCTAATGTAAATGAACCTATCGCTGAAACTTCTTGCTTACACAGTGTTTCTGGATGTTAATACTTTTCACGACTTTATTATTATTAATTTGATCGAACACGCAGTACTCGCTAGAGTCGAAAGCTTTTACGATTTTATCGGTGCTCTTTTTCGAACATCGTCGAACAATTTAGTTTAGTTCCCCAACTGGAAAAGTTGAATATTCGATGTGAAAAATCGATATCTCGTTTCACAAAATTATAACGAAACAAAGTAGAATTTTTTCTGGTGTACGATCGTTAAAGTTACTCGCGGCGCGTTACGCTTGCATTTCTGGCGAAGGTTGTACCCGAGAATTTTATTAGGCAATAAAGCGTTCCCAGTGTATTATCAGAGCAATAATTCACGCATTGCTGCTCGCCGACGTTGGCGCGCCGACGAATACAATTTCCACGGTGCATTAAACAAATACACACTTATCGGTTAAACAACAGACAACGAATTCAAATTTCCTTACGGAGCAACTTCGATGGATATTGTTACGGAGCACCCGATATTAACTCTTTGCACTCGAGTGGTGACTCTGAGGCACCACTAAAATTGTTACACCATGTTCCAAGATAATATTTATATTATATTATAATATAATATATAATATATAATATTTTTATATTATCAAAGCTTTGATATAAAAAGATTGTTAAAAGTCTAACTGTCGTACGAGTCGCAAGACTATAAATTTCATATGCATAAAATGCACTTTATTATATAAAATGGAAAGACTATAAGTCAGAAAAGTTAATTTAGATTTACAGTTCAAATGGCTTCGAGTGCAAAGGGTTAATATTGATATATACTTAATTAATACTGCGCTATTTTCGCGACGCGACGTTCCCCCGCGCGCATAAAAATTAATTCCCCATAATGGAAAACAAACGCGCGCGGCTTTCATTTCGCCGCGGAAAGAGTCGGGCCCCGTGCGAATAAACAACAATCGGCGCCGGCCAGCGTTTAGATATCGGCGAGCCGGGGATTCGATAAATAAACGAGTTACATGGTCGCGGTCCAGCGTTCGGTCGATAAACGAGACCAATTACGAGCGGCACGCCCGTGTCGTACAACCGTCGCGAAGATCGCGGACGTCCGCTTCGATATGAAACGGTCTGTGAAAGATTTAAAGGTCGTCCTTCCTTCCTTCCTTCCTTCCTTTCCGTCGAAACTGCCCCATCGGACGAAAGCAATCGTCCGTTCCTACGTTCCCACCGAGAAACCATCGGGGACTTGGAAATTGAAACGCGAACGCTTCAAGAGCGCTAACATTTGTGTACAAAGATTCCGTTCGATTTGAACGGCTCGTTTCGATGTAAATCTCCATTTTATCAAACCCCGTTGGAATCTTTCTCGCGTCTCGTTACCGGTCGATTTGCTTAACCTTTGCTATATCGAATGTCAAGACGTAATCTGCGCGAAATTACGATCATTATAGCGTCATTCTACGCTTCAGAATTGACGAAGACACGATACAAAAGTTTGCTGCAATATATTGTTCTCGAAGGTCGGGGACAAAGGGTCGCATTTTCTTTTTTTAAAATCGCAGCGTATGAGAATAATAAAAAATCCGCTGCCTCTAAATTCGCGGCACGAAATCGCGCACTTCTTCGGCCGCGCAGAGAATTCGGGACAAGACTCGGCGGCTTTCGATCGAGCGGAACGGCAAAGTTGGTCGAGATTCTGGGGAAACGGTGATCGGTCCGGGGGCTAATGAAGGTATGCGAAACAAATCCGCGGGGAATCTTGGTGGCGCGTCGGCGGGGAACGGCTTTACGCAGAATAGGACCGCAGCAGCGAATCGAGAATGCGAGGCGAAAGGTTTCGAAAATGGGACACAACGCTACAGGCGTTTCGCGGCTCCCGGATTCCTGTGGCTACCGCTCGAGCGCCGGTAAAAGACGAGGCGAGAAACGACTCGGAGGAATGTCTGCGGTGCCAGCTGCGGAAACGTAATTTCTCGCCACGTTGCCATCGGCGAAGCTTCTCCGTGGCAGCGCTGCCTTCTTGCCACCTCCGAACTAGCTCTTTCAACGCGAGCCGAAAGTGTCAAGCGCCGAGAATCGCTGGAACATGTCTGTCTCTCCCCCTTTCACCCCCTCTACCGGCATCCCGGCGACCCTTTACCCTCGTTTTTCTTTCATATCACCTTGTCGCCAACCCTCCTACACATTGTTCGTCTTTCCCCATTTCTTTGGATTTTTATTCTCCGCACACCTCGCGCCCTTCCACGCCCTCTGCCGCTCCGTTTCTTTTATTTCCCCTCCTATCCGCGTTTTCAGTATTTCTGTGGATTTCGTTGTCTTCCCGCTTTCACCTTCCCCTTCGACCTGGCCCTCTCTCTCTCTCTCTCTCTCTCTCTCTCTCTCTCTCTCGCCATTCTTTTCCGCTCTGTTTGATCTTGATGTTTGCTACCCCCTCCCCACCCTTCGTTCGCGATTCTATTGTTTCCGTCGCCACGCTTTCTGTTTCTCCGAACGCCGTTCTATTTTTTTCCCCGACGGAAATTGCGTTAGGCCTCGTTCCCAGACGGATTCCGTCTAAACAACGCCGCCGTAATTCGAGTAAACCTCCGCGGCCGAGTCCGAGGACGAAGCGAACGTCGGGCTGCGTTGTTTGCCCTGTCGATGAAATGCGACTGGCTATAAAATCTTCTTCGTCTTGTCGCGTTTTTCTTTCTTTCTTTTCTACGGGGGGGGGGGGGGGGGGGAGTGCAAGGGGTAATCCTATGAACATCAGCTGCCAATAATTTTAGAGAATTGTTGTAGCTGACAAAATGGATCCTAAACGTAATGGAAGTGAACATGAATTACAGTAAAGTTTCTCTAATTGACGCTCAGATTGTCCACAAAAATGGACAATTTTGGAAGAGGAGATACGATTGTTCGAGCCTTGTGGCTTGTTTTTTATGGTTACCGATTGTCAACGACTATAAAAACGAGCTGCAAGACTCGAATAATCGTGTCTCCTCCCCCCGAATTGTCCATTTCAGTTCGCACGCGGAGGGACAATTCCGAGAGAATTTCCCGCGCGCATTGCTTATTAACGGTTTTCGATCGGCATCGTTTCCATCCGCCAATAGGCTAAAATAACGTCTTTGTGGGAGTTATGCGAGGGTTCGAAAGTCGGATTAATTATATTAAACGGTCCACTTCGAATAAATTAACGGGCCGCAATTATGAAAGTTCTGCAATGCAAATGGATACAGGAACCGGACGAGGATCGGCCGACGTGACGTTCTATCCCGGTTAAACTCGATCGAAACGGAAACGCTCCCGCGGGACGGGAGCAGGGGTTTCTCTTTGCACGTCGCTGTTATCTCTGGATCACTGTGATCTTCCCACCGAAGATTTACTCGGTCGGCAGCGTAAGCCGAACGAGCTGTATTAATTACTTATCGATTTCGGGGGGACACGACGCGCGTTACCCGAAACAGTTGGCTCGTGCTTTTCTCATTAGCCATTCGCGCACCCTCCTTCGGAGGTTAACGATCAACGCGGATATTGCTGTTGGAACGAACAGGCATTATTTTAATAGCTATCGAACACGATCTTCGCACAGAATCGCGCCGCGAACGCATAAATAAATTTTAAGCAGTCCCGTCGACTCGAAAATAATAACCGAAAGCATTTCGTCCCGTGAAATCGGAAGCTTGCACGCTTCGTGCGAGTTTCTCGACAGCCATGTTCGAGTTGCCTGTTAATGAACTTCGGCAATTACGCGTGGAACTTATGCGTTCGCGAGCAATTCGCGTAACTGCGGGAACATCGACGGTCCGCGAGAAACTTAAGCGTTTCTTGGTAATTCGATGGCTGTGCGTAACATTTTCGCGAACCAACTGGATGCACACTTGGATGGATACGTATCCGTGACCGAGACCACCACCAAGAACGTTATCCTGCCCGTATGCGAGAGCATTGTTCCGCACCGGAGCAGACATTTTTCTGGCATAACGGCGCTCGGATCGGCAGCTTTCCGTACGTCGCGCCGGCATGGAAATTTCTGAATGCTACAATCGACGTTGGCTTCCACGAGATAATAAAACACCGGAGAAGACACGGTTGCGTCGCAACTCTTACACGCTTTCCGCGATGGCAAACGCATCGTGAAACGCCGCACGAAACAGCGACAACGTGTCTCCGTATAAAAATTGCTCGAATAATTTCATTTGAAAAGCGGCTCTCGATTTTCGGTTCTAAATCGTTCACCGCGATGCTATTTTCTCATAACAACGACGGACGATAACATAAACTTCGGTCATTATTTTTATGTTCAATTAAATCCGGCGTATCCGAAATTGATTGAAAATTGACAAAAAAATATGGCTCGAAATGCGATCAAGTTTTTGTATCGGCAACAGAGTTTCGCCGAAATTAATTGAATATATACATGTATATAACAACGCAAACGATAGAATATCGAACGACACGGGCTTAAACGCGTGAATCGTTTTTTTGCCGAAAGCTTATTGATACAGACTCTTGTTGCAGGCGTGTTTTTTACAATTTTACCGAACCGTTCGCACGTGAGAAAACAAATGTTATTCCGGTGGAATCGTCGCGCGGTCATCGAGGTTTTCGGTGTGCAGTTTTTAACGGCAGTATTTACGATAATATAATATAATAAACAACGACTCTGGGTATTTGTAAAGCTGTTTTTAAATATCGTAGTAATTGTCGTCCCTTTCCGAAGAAGCGGCCGCCCTGAATTCGACACCGCGAGCCGCGCACGGCGCACCTAACGCGCTTAATTCGCCTAACGCGCGACCATCAAAAATTGGCAAAGTTGAATCCCGCCGGAAATATATTTAGCCGGACCATTTAGAAAGCGCGCGATCCGACAAGGAGACCGGTTAACCCCGACAATTTCATACAGGAATTCCGCGCGCGGCACCCCGCAAATTTCCAGCCTTGGCAGTAAAACGTTCGGTTCCGAAACGAGTGTAATCGTCGGGGCGAATCGAAATTCAAGGCTCCGCTGGTTGGCGCACGGGCCGTAGATAAGGAGGAGGATCATTAAGAAAACCGCTCGGAACGGATTTTCATGCCTTGAATGTCGTGCACGGCACTAAAAGTCTTTCTCAGCGGGAGCGGCTCGAGAGCGATACACCCGTCTTCTCGAGGTCGTTACTTGCAGCCTGTACGCGGATCTTGTCATAGATAAGTGTAGAAGTAATGCGGCGCAAGTGGTGTGCCACGATCAGGCTTCTTGTTTTATGCAGAGTGTGTCGTAAGACGCGAACATCTTCGCGCGGATGGATTTCGGATAGAAACGCGACGCGCCGCGGTCCTTCGTTCGAAAGCTTCGCTTCGGATTATGCTTGTTCTATTATCCTGAGAAACGCTATTCCTGTTCTCCGCGTGCGAGCGTCGCGAGTTTTAATCACCCGTGCCCGGCGGCTTCGTGTCGCCCGAAATAATTTGCAGCGGATTGTCCAGGACTTTTTCCAGAGAGTCGCGAAGACGAGGAGAAACGCGCATTCTTAAAAGCTCGCGCTCTTTTCCCGAAATTTTAGCCAACTTTGCGTAATTATGTCACTTTGTAATGATCGATTTGGTCAAAATTAAATATACAGAGTTAAAAATGGACTTAAGCACGAACTTAATCCCTGCGACGAGTTCCAAACAACGAGGAAGAATCGCGTCTTGGTACTCTCGGATCCGCCGGTTTCAATTCCAACCTCCGGAAGAGGTTTTCCTCCTTTCTGGAAGAACTTACCATAGTGCGGCGACGAATTTCGACCTCGCAAAGTTGGGTGAGGCACGTAATTTTCGTCCGCGCTCGCGATTAATCGCGAAACAGGAACGTGTCGTCGCTCGCGTCACGGAAAGTCGCGCGGCAGCGATCCTTTCGCGGCTTCCGGCAACGCGCGAGCTGCTCCTGCGCAACCCACCCACTCATTACTCTGGTTTAGCCTAATTAGTCCGCCTTGTGCACGTAGCAAAAACGCGTAGGATCGTCCTGCGGGTTGGTCTCTGGCCCCGGGTCCGTTTTTAACACTGGAACCGGTTGAAACGACTGGTTTCCGCTTCTTTTCTCTTTCTGTTACTGTTCCTGATGTTATAAATATATTTTTTTGAGAAATTTTTTAGGTATATTTCTTTATTGTATAGTACATATCATGATATATTGATGATATATATTGATATATCGTAGGAAGTTAATGTCCCTCTAATTGACGCTCGGATTGTCCATATAAATGGACAATTTGGGAAGAGGAGATACGATTGTTCGAACCTTGTGACTCGTTTTTATAGTTGTTGACAACCGGTAACCATAACAAACGAGCCACAAAGCTCGAGCAATCGTATCTCCTCTCTCCAAATTGTCCATTTTCGTGGACAAAAATCTGAGCGTCAATTAGAGGGACATTACTGTAAAGCGATGCGCATTAGTCGCATTTAGGGTTCGATAATTCAAGTGTCAAAACACATCATTGATCGGCAATTTTACGTCTGAGCATAGGAATACGAGTCAATTCGAGACTCGTGTGCTCATAAACCGAGCTTTCCTCGAAATCATTATGCGTCGGGGAAAAATATCTTCGTCGAACTAATATGTTCCAACATCGGTTCTCTTGCGGCACGAATGATTCGCAATCAGATCGCGCATAATTCATATTTTTACGCAGTAATTTACAGCGAAGACGAAATTAATTATTCGACCGAACAATTTTTACAGGGTCGGGGATATGAAAATTAAATCTAAACCACGTTTAACCGAAGTTTTAATTCGAACACGCTTCTCTAAAACCGCCTTCCTCTCTGTAAACGCATAAAATTACCAATCCGGAGGTATAACGCTCGCAAAACGACCTTACACGAAGTTGCATAAATTATGCAAATATAAATGAAAACCGCTAAGTCACCGGTAAACCGAAAATATTATACGTTCTCGTCCGCGAAAGATCTTGGATTAGCAGAATTGAAATTTCGATGAAATTCTCTTAAATATTCTATCGGGCGGGTTTAATTGAATTTAACGGAGTGGTCTATTTTATCGGTGCCCGCGATTATGTTCCCGATGGAGCTATTCCAAATCAGATTTCAAATTGCCGGAACGATATCTACCCTTTCCCGCCAGCGAGATATATCTTTTTTACGTTGCTTTTAATGCATTATCCAGTCTCATATTTCGTAACACGCCGAGTCTGCGTGGGAACCGAACGCAGTTATTTATTACCTAGCAGGTGACTTTAGAAAAATGCGTTATTCATCTTTCTTTCTCTCTCTCTTTCCCTCTCTCTCTCTCTCTCTCTCACAGGCTTTCTTTCTCGATAAATTATCGGGACATTTATTTCCCATCGCTTTAACGTCAAGCATGAAAAATAGGATTTCCCTTCGGCATTATTGCCGATGATTAAACAGCGTGTTTCTAATGACCAATAAAAGCGACTCGGTTCTGCATTGTTCGCGGCTATTACTATGATTCTATGCAGGACAGCGATTGTATACTCTCTTCGCGATCGAATCGCCACCACCTTTCTTGTCCTTATAAATTGTTTGTCGCTTGTTCGCGGCAGCAACGGCACAGGTAAAAAATACTGTGCACAGGATGTGTCAAAATGATGTGTCAAGACCGCCATAATTACTGAGAAATTTGACATTAAATATCTAAAAAAAACTACAAGTCTGCTAAAAATGAAAATGATATAACAACATCGAATCGACCCAGCAAAAAATCGATTAACACCACACTTTTCCTTTAAAAGTCGCTCATTTATAGCGTGCGCTTTGCATCGATTCCCGAGTTTCTGTTCCCGTACAAAGAATAACAGGGAATGACTTGCCACGGTTTCTGATTCTAGCGGACGCGTAATTCCGCGGATTGTATCAAACTTGTGCCTTTACATCGCGCGGAATTGCTCTAGTGGAAACAAATTCGGGAAACGTACGTAGTATATACCCCAGGCATTGCGGAACATTGTGCGATTAAGCCTGCAGCAATCGGACACACAAGACTGACACGCAAATTCCTCCTACGGAATGAAACTCCTGAACGCGAATTCTGCAGTTTGTTATACAAAGTCCAACGGGTTGTTCTAAAACGCGCGAAATTAGGCGAGAGACGCGAACGATACGAATCGAAAGAAAGCATCAGCGCATCGCTAATTAACCGCTAATTTATTATATTATTATATATTATTATATATATTATAATAATATTTATTATAGTATATATATTACAATAATATTATAATAAATAATTTAAAAAATAAATATAACACCCTTTCTGAGAAGTTTCCGGTGGTGCTACTTGGGCGAGCGGTCGCCTAAGTTCGTGCGTATCAACTTGCAGCTCGAACGCTGACTCGGAGCCGTCGAGGAGTATGCAAAATGAACGATTTTAAAGGCTGGGGGGCGAACGGTGTTTGTTGCAAGAAAGGGTTCGCTGCTTGTCAAAGCCTGGAAAGCTGCTCCGTTCGATCCCTTCCGAAGTTAGCCTCGCCACGGGTGGAAGCGAAGAGAGTTTCCTTGTTGTTCTTTGACCTTTGATCGGTTATCGAACTGAAGGTAAACATCCATGTTTTCGGGCAGAGAGCGAGAAAGGAGGAAAGCTTCATGCGCGCGCGAGTCAAACTCATTTCCTTGGATATGGAGCAGAGGAAGTCCAAAGTGACCGGGTAGTATTTGTGCTCGGCCCGGGCCACCGGAGAAGACAGTGTAAATCTTAGCTCAAGCTGCTACCCTGAACTGCTAATAGAATTTGACGATCTAATGGAACGTCGATGTCCACAATTCAAATGTTTACGTATGCTCGACACATCCTAAACAGCTATTGAAACCGGTCCCGTTTGGATTCGGGACAGATGTCGTGTTCGCCGAGGATCAAATAAATTGGATTCGTGGATTTTCGTGGATTCTATATGTTGTTTTATATATTATAATAATATGAAAATGAAATGTCAAATTTCAGGTTGCGCTCTGTGCTAGTTATGCTAATTTCTCTGTGCTAGTCCTACGCCTATGTAATTTATTCACCGTCGAATCGTGGCATGTAGCCTCCGAATTGCCTTCGAATCGTGGCAAGTGGCCTCCGAATTGCCTTCGACTCGTGTCAAGTGTCCTCCGAATTGACTTGGAATCATGTCAAGTGGCCTCCGAATTGGAATCTAAATCTGGTCTCCGAATCTAAACGAATCCTTTCGTAGATCAAATCGTTTTGCGAAGAATCGCAAAAATTTGCATAAAATTCTCTCCGATAATTAGAGTATCCTAGGCATCCTAATTTGTCCTGGCCAACGGGAGACCCCTTAACTACCCTCAATTCTATTAGTCGAGTCTGTTCGCTTAAAACACGTAGAAAAGCAGCAAAAACATTTGCACGGGAACATTTGTTCGTATCGTTTTTTAGTAGTTTTACGCGTCGCAGAAACGCGTCACGCTGAAAGTCTACTAACAAGCGTGAAAAACCGTTGCTGGACCGTGCGCATTTGTCAGAGTTTTCTCCTTTGACCACACTTTGTATCATTTATAAATGTCCGAAATTCGGCGGATCGCGCGACACGCGCGGAGGCTAATATATCGCGGACCGGTATCAAAATTGTCGACGGTCGTGGACAACTGATTGAATTATTTCTTGTTTCCCGATGGCGCAACCCACATTCGGACGGTATTAAATTCAATCGAATAGAAAATACCTCGTAAATCAACAGACCGCAGTTGTCTCGGCTTTTCATTCGGGAAAGAAGCTCTTTATGCATGACCACGCTAATTGATATTCCGCGTCCGCGGCGTAACGCGTCGATCGAACCCCGATCCTCGAAATTTATACGGCAGAAAAACTAATTCGCGGATCCTTCGCTCGGTGATACTTTTTCATATCCGTGACATTCGCGCGGACAGAATCAAATTTCCTTTCAGCCGTTCACGAAGATCGCAATTAACCGGAAATTCATTTTCTGTGTCGATGATCTTAATATAATAGACACGTAAAAATAGTGTTTAATCTAATTTTAGAATGGATCGTATCTTTTTATTTATTTTGATCTCTACATTTCTGCATTTTATATGTAATAGTACATGATAATATAAAATAATAATAATACCATAACATAATAATAATAATAATAATACCAGATCCCTAAAATAAAGATCCACGGTCTACCAACAAATTATTCGTTAAACGTCGAACGAAAATGAGCGTAAGTTTCTCAATGAATCGGATAATATTGCAAAGTAAACGGGCGTACGAATGCACGTGCCAGCAGCGAACGTGCGAGACGACACCGATCTTAAATCCCGAACTGGAACGAAGTGGTCGTCAACGCAATTAACATCTGAGCGCTCGTTCCGTGACACCGTGGCGCAATAATTCGTCGCATAAATCCGCGGCTGGCTAGAGATCCATTTGGACGCCGTGGAAAAGTGAACTCGTCGACGAATAAAATTCGTTGATCGTCCTACCAAGTGAATTTCGCGCCGACGTCGAGACCAATTTGTCGCGCAAAGGAACACGGGTAAACGGTGGCGGAAAGAGAGGGTGTGTCTGAGAGAGAGAAAAAAAAGAGAGAGAGAGACGACGACGTCGACGACGGTTCGGGAAGCGAGTAATAAGGCAGGGAGGAAATAAAAAAGAAAAGGAAAACAGAAAAAAATGGGTAGGAGTTGTTCGACGGTTCGTGCTTTGATCACAGAAAGATTCCTCAAACAAGCCGTGCACGAGCACAAGGCGAACGCGTGTGGAAACCACGAGCCCGTCAACGGCATTGTCTCTTTTGTTAAGCGAGTTGTTCCTTGATGCTTTCGAGAGATCCGACCTCGCTTGGACTCTCAATTAGATCGCGACACGGCGCACGATTTTAGGTTAACCGGCTCAAAGTGTCACCGCTGGAAATGAAGCTTCGATGGCGAACACGGAGCACGGTAAATTCTTCAGGAAATGTCGAATTTTAGGTTGCGCTCTGTGCTAGTTGTGCTAATTTCTCTGTGCTAGTCCTACGCCTATGTAATTTATTGACCGTCGAATCGCGGCATATGGCCTCCAAATTGCCTTCGACTCGTGCCAAGTGGCCTCCAAATTTCCTCCGAATTGACTTGGAGTCGTGTCAAGTGGTCTACGAATTGCCTTCGAATCGTGTCGAGTTGCCTCCGAATTGCCTTCGAATCGTGGCAAGTGGCCTCCGAATTGCCTTCGAATCGTTTCAAGTGTTCTCCGAATTGCCTTCGACTCGTGTCAAGTGGCCTCCGAATTTCCTGCGAATTGCCATCGAATCGTGTCAAGTGGCCTTCGAATTGCCTTCGAATCGTGTCAAGTGCCCTCCGAATTGCCTTCGAGTCACAAGGCACGAATAATCGTATCTCCCCTTCCCAATCGAAGAGAATTTGCTGTATCAAAGATACGTTTAAACGTTCTACACGAAGTGGATTATACAGCATTTTGTCGTTAATCATCATGAATAATAGAGTACCAGGTAGTTATAATTATGCAGTATAATTTTACTGTTATACCGCATGTGTATTCAGGAGGTATTATGACCGGGAACAATAGGCTCGCATCGAATTGTTATCGCAATTCAATGGTATCGAATTTACCAAATATTTGGGAATAGAAGGTAAGCAAACAATCGCTATTATGCTACTTGTGTACGTTGCACTGTACTATCATCAACGGTGTACAATGTTATCTTTTGTTTCGTTGTAGTCCGACGATATTATGAATGCACGATAAGGACAAAAAATAATAATGCTCTATCTCGACTTTACGATATAAAACATTGTTTAGAAACGTCGACAACCATGAGGACTAAAATCTCAAAATTTATAAAAACGAACAATTGAAATCTTTTATAATCGCGTTTAATTTCTCGAACGATTTCTTTCCCACTCGCTTTAAATAATAGAGAGACATTAATAAAAAAAAAATCGTTCGTTGTTCGAAAAATCGTCATTTTTCATTTTCCATTATTTTCAGCCGCCGGATTAAACAATCTCCAAGGAACGAACAATTTCCTCGAAACCAGGAAATTGAGACTTCGACGGAAGAAGCAAGTATTTCTGGCGATCGTCGCTCGGAGTTTTCCCGGTGCGCGCACACGTTGACAGCCGGGGCACCGTTCGCATGGCAGCAGAAAACGTCGGCTCCGGGGAACGCGAAAGAACGTTAATTACAACTCTTCACGGCGTCGCGGGCTCGCATGAATTATAGTTTACGCGGCCGCGTTCGTTTCACGCGGTGGCTTCGCCTAGTCCGCGCGAAATGAAACTGCAACCTCGGGAAGTTTCGGACGTTTTTGGGTCGACGGGAACTCGTCCCCGCAGAACGGAAAACGGCCGGATACCATGAATTTGACGCGCGTTACCTTCCCGACCGGTTCGATGTTAGTTTTAACGCGCGGAATTTCGCTGGACATTTATAACGGATCGGTCCCGCAGGATCGTCAATTTTCGGACCTCGCGGAAATATTCCAGAATATTCAGGCCATTCGCAGAAATTATAAAACGCGCGCACAGCGTCGCTCTCGATGAGCATTTCAGCAGAAATCGCGCTGTTCGTTAACTTTCTTCGACATTTTTTTGCAAAGAAATTAGAACGTCTTTTGCGGCCACATTTACCAGGTTTATTTATGCATGTTTCAATGGAATCTTAAGGTTATAAAAGTTGAAATTAGTGCATTGGCGACTTCGAAACGCGATGGAACAATTTTTTGTATCTTCCTGTTGCTTGTAAGTTGAAGCAAAGTAATTAAAAAGGGTTAAAAATCACGTCCGATTCCTTCAAAAATAAAAATCCCCATAAAGAAAGCACAACTGCCAAGTCCTCGAGGCACAAACCCTTCGTAACACACCCTAATTCCGCTGGCAGCCGAAAAGCCGAATTTCCATGGACCACCGCCGGTTGTTTTTTTCCAAAAACTTTGAAAGTATTCCGGCGGGCAGCGAATCAATGGACCCGTGGATTCCCTGTGTAAAAAGGGACGGCGCACTGGGCGAAAGAGAAACGAACTAAATAGAATATTGCGATACGCACAGACGGCCGAGGGGGGGAAAAAAACCGAGGAAACGGCAGAAAGACGTGGAAAGTTGCGGCGGACCACCCTGTCGCATGATCGATCGAATATTCCGGGCAGCTCTGTGCGAAATATCTGAATTAATGTTCGCGCGTCCCCTCGCGCTTGGTCCTTCCGTTTCATAGCCAGTTTCCGGGCTCTCACGTGTCGGGATGACAAAGGCTCGCACGGGCCGCCGCGCCGCGCCGTTCTTCTCTCGCAGTCGGCTTTCAATTACCTGGCAATTCCCGACGACGTCCGTTTAATTTCTCCTCTCGGCCTCTTCTACTTTCTGCCCCGGCCCTCTGTCGGTCCCCTCGACCCCCCTTCGGTCCCCATTCGGTCTCCCATCGGCGAGCATGGCGCGGCTACAAGCCCGAAGTTGTCCTCCCAGCGGCCAGGTGTCCTCCCAGCTTCCGGTGCCCGTGCGGCCAGCGCGCGGCACAATGTTGAACGATAAATTTTCAAACATCAGCCTCGAGCCTCGCGTTTCTCGCAGAATTTTGCGTCGCCTTTTTTCCGTCCTCGTCGCGCCGGTGTCTCGCGTTTGGTCGCTCAGCGGCCCGCTCTACGCTCCCACGTGTGCGAAAGCAAGCATGTGTGCGAAAGCTCACCCATGTGCTTGCGAAAGCTCGTCTATGTGCGTGCGCAAGCTCGCATGTGTGCCTCGCGCGGGTTCACGAACGTCTAGCTTTGCTCGCCGAGGTTCGATCTTAAATGCCAGGCGACGGCGTTTCAAGAAGCCCGCTGATTTGTTGGTTTCGGGAAATCTCCGGGAAACGTTCTCTTATAACGTCCCCGCGGCAACGATAAAGTTCCCTCGGAAATTCCACGAAAATCCTCCCCTTTGTTCTTCCATCCTTTGCGACGCCCGATTTATACTCTTCGTGTACACCGTCGGCTCTCCGTGCACGTTTCTTTTCCACCGTGACGAAGGATTAACTCCCCGAGTCGAGATAAGGCTGCTGAACTTTCGTTCGGATACGTTTTCTTTACATTCGTTTCTGCCGGCTTTCTCGGGTTTTCGGTGCTCACTCGAGTCCATCTTTTCTAAATTCGTCCATAGCCGTCGGAATTGACGGAATTCTCGAAGAATTGGATCTCCCTTTGCCGAATGTTCCCTTCCGAAACAGAAGTTACAGTGACGCCCGGATTGCGCAGAAAAATGGACAATTTGGGAAGTGGAGATACGATTGCAGTTTATTTTTATAGTTCTAAATTGTCCATAATTATAGAAACGAGCCGCAAGGCTCGAACAATCGTATCTCCTCTTCCCAAATTGTCCAATTTAGTGGACGATCCGAGCGTCGGTTAGAGAGATACTACTGGGAGTCAATAAGAGAGACATTACTGCACTGTCACTTCCCC
Source organism: Megalopta genalis (assembly GCF_051020955.1). NCBI lineage: Eukaryota > Metazoa > Arthropoda > Insecta > Hymenoptera > Halictidae > Megalopta > Megalopta genalis. The sequence continues at coordinate 655,243 of NC_135028.1, forward strand.
CGCAAATTATAATTAACACTAGCTTCACGGAGCACAAAACGCAGCTGTTTTATACTATTTTATAAAAGCAACAATAAGATGTTTATTCTGATTTTGAACAAGCATTATTGCAACATTTTTGCCATAAGCAACGTATAAATTGAAATATCTTTACGATGCGAATGATCGTAAATTAAAAAATTAGCGTCCCGCCATTTTGACTCGTAAAATAACATAATTGACGTAAATCTAGCGTTAAATAAATTAGATTGAAAAAAGAAATTCTAGCTCGTTCGGCAATTATGCAACAAATAGCGAATTTGTCAAATGACACTCGAACAACTTTGACATTTTACAGAGACAGCGTTTTCGAACGATTGGCAAACATTCGTCCGATGATTTCTCGGCACGAAAACGTCGACAAATTAACACACCGTGCCACCGCCGCGGTAACGATGCGTACACGGTCATCGGACAGAGAAACTGCATGCTGTGTATTGACATTGCAGTTGCCGGTGACGTTGTAACGTCTGCTAGCAAAATATCAATCTAAAGTTTCCCAATAAACGTCAGTTTATACGCCGGAGGCGGCTCGTTTGTCCGGAAATAAGTTTATGGGCGAAGTGCGCGTTGACTCGGCTACTGCGAGTGAAAGATGCACGAATATGCCGCCACTTCGCGGATTCCTTTGCCGTGGAACATGAGACAACTGTTGTAACGTGTGCGTCGTCGCATTGCGACGTTCGAGCCAGACTTGGGCACATTAGAATGAAAATTGAAATGAAATAATGTTTAAGATAATATATTTGGCACTTTGATTCTTGGCAGCATAAATAATCATTTCCATGCCTGCAATTGCTTTTGAAGTGACATAATTTGAAGTATTGTGGCGAACAACGTATTATTTTAATTCGTAATGATTTGGAATAATTATTTGAGGTAATTGTGAAGTTCTTCTTCAAAATTAATGAGTTAATTGTTATATATTATTGTAATATCTATATAATTATATAGATATTATAGATATTATAATAATATCTATATAATTATATAGATATATATTATATTATATATTATTATAGGGATAGATAGATGTTATAATAATATTTATATAATTATATAGACAATATCTATATTGATATATTATATAATAATAATAATAATAATAATAATAATATAGATAATATCTATATAATTATATATATCGTAAATATCTAAAATATCTAAATAATAATATAATATCTACAATTAATGAGTTAATTATCCACTCCGAATGTAGCTTAAGCAGCTTTTTCACAGCAGTTTACAACACAACAGTATTCGCGCGAGTAAATCTATAAAGAGCCAATGTCCATAAATACGGCTCGAATTTGTACACCTTGTTAAAAATGCTCGATTCGATATATCGAGCCGGGTTCTTCTCGAATATACAGAGGCGACGTAAAAATCTGGTTTTTGCGACGGTCACGAGCCGTATTTTCCTCCCAGCCACAGATTGTAAACGCGTATCGAATGAGGCGGCCCCGGGTGCGCGGAACAGGGGGCGCGAAACATTAAAAATACCGGACACAGTCTCGTCGCGAAACAAAAAAATCTCGCCGCGGTTGGCAAGAATCTGCGAAAAGGGATGCCGCGACAACGATTCGACCGCGCCCCGCGACGCGGGGACATCCGCGTTCGATGCTCGGCGCAGAAGGAGACGCGAATTCCGATCGCGAAATCGGCAGTGCCTCAAAGGCTCTGTCATCGACGAGCCTCAAAGGCGGGCTGTCGAGCGAGATGATGCGAGCGCGCGGTTTCCGCGGAAAAGAGTTGTTTTCGAGCCTCTCGGCGCTCCGCCGCGGACCGACGACGAGTGTCGGCCGCGAGTCAGAATGGGAATTCAGAGCACAAAAAAGCGGCCGGGATATATCAGGGCCCTCGTTCAACGAACGAAACACAGGCCTCGCCTTTGGCACAGTTTCGCTGATCCTCGACGAGATAAATGGAACGGCGAAGTGAGAGGAAAAGTACCGGGGAGCGGCAAGGATGAAGGATCAATAAGGGGGATGCGTGGAAAGGGGTTGAGTGGCCGCGAAAGTGAACTTGCTTTTATAAATATTCCGAATCTGTCCTCGATTCCCGGGCTAACCGTAACTGCGACGGATATTCTATTACTGGACCAGTTGTCCATGTACAATAAATATATAGTAAATATATTTTTAAGTTATAAATCTCGATATATAATAGATATATTTTTAAGTTATATCTCTCTCTCACTCTCGCTCTTTTTCTCTCTCTTTTTCTCTCTCTTTCTTTCCACCTAATAAGGGTTGTTATAGCTACTCGCCAACAGCTAACCTAACCTAACGGTCACGTACGAGTGACACTAATTTTTCACTAATTTCGAAAATTCACTTTCATCGTAATATATTCGAACAAAGTGAATTCCACTAGGATATTTCGGATGCGAAAGAATTCTAACCTCATCTACTATGATAATTTTCAATTTTCTAGTTTCGGTTTAATTAATTACATTGCTTCGACTTTGTGGTGTTAAATATTCTTGAAATGTGTTAAATATTCAAGGAAATACAACAGGAAATACAATAGCAAATACAGCAGAAAATACAAGAACAAGCAAAAACCTCTTTTCCTAAGAAACGATTATAATCGAGAAACGTCCAGTCACCATAATCTCAAAGAAAATGATACGGCAACAGGACAAAGATGACTACGCGAAGTCTGAACAATGCGAAAGTGTCTAAAGGATGCAGTGTCTTATGGTAGCACATATGCAGGATAAAACAGAATCGCTGTTCCGTCTTTCTTCGTCGGCCGTCCCTTATCCGCGGCTGCTTCGCGCGGAATTTGACAGGTTGTCGTTGGCCCCGACTCCATTATCCACCGATGAACGGTGCCACGGGTGCCGGCGTTTCCCGGATTTTCCATGGAAAAACCGTGGTTCGATTTACTCCGCAAGAAACGCCGCCCTGGTACGGGAAAAACAGGGGCCGCCGGCTGGTCGTTACGGATTTCGGTATGCGCACGGAAGGAAATATTTATGGGCACGGTTACGGCGGAGCCGCGTTAAACCAGTGCCCTATCCCTCCACCTCTTCCCACCGGATATATCGCCCTCGTATCTCTGAATTATTTCGGGCATGCGTTTAGAGACGGGCCCTGTTTTATTGTGCGACCGCCGTGCCGCACCGCGCCGCGCCTCGTCTCGCCGCCCTGTTTTTTGCTTCGCTCATGGAATTTCTGCTTGTCCTTCTGACACGGATTTCCACGATTTCTCCGAAACGGCAAAGCAATCTAAGAAACGAGACAAATGCACGTTCGGTGAATATTGCTGATCGAGTTCATTCGAGTTGGATTTTCGAATTTATTCGAATTGGCTTTTCGAATTCATTCAAGCTAGCTTGTCGAATCCATTCAAGCCAGCTCTACAAATTAATTCAAGCCGGCTTTTCCAATCATTTTCAATCAATTTTCAACGACGCTTCAGAACCACCGCTCGAGTGCAAAGGGTTAATACACGCTCTGAGTCGAGCAAAGGTATCGTCCCTCGAACGATAAACCATCGGCGACGGTGTTCTTTATCGGCGTGCTTCCCCGTCGAATCGTTTCGACGCCGCATGACCGTTGCATTACGAGCTATCGAACAATCGAAACGTTGTTCGCCGCGCGAACGAGGCACGGAAACGGCAACGACAACGGCAACGGACTGGAGCTTCTTTGAATAACGAAAACGCAGAGAAGCGGCGCTTCGCGTCGCGTTCGTTCGCCTTTGTCCATTCCAGCGACAGGGCACGCATCTGGCTATTGTTTCCGGTTATGGAAATGCCGTTTGACGATCCGAGCACCGTAGGCGGTCGTAAAACCGCGTTAGAACGACCACGGTTTTATCGGCGCCCTTCTTTGTCCTGCTTTTTCCCCGCCGATCGCGATGTTTCCTCGCGCGCGCGCGCGTCGGCTAACACACGACCCTAAGCTCGTTCAATAAACGTTTTTGTTCGGCGCTAATCGTCGGACAGTTAGGAACTACTGCCGGGATTATCGGGCGAACTGGAAACCACCGGATTCAAATTGCCTTCGGTAGCAGTGTCGCGGATACACCGTCGACTGCGGAATTAGCTTGAGATTCTTTAAAGAAACAAGTGCAACCTGTCACGGTTCTGCCATGTTTTGCGAGCCTTGCAGAGCGACGCGCGCCGACTGCATCAATTGCAAATGGAATTGTCGTTTCTTCTCGAATCGCTTTACAAGTTGAAATTAATAACGTTCTTTGTCCCGTCCAATTCATTCAAATTGGCTTTTCGAATTTATTCAAGTTGGCTTTTCGAATTCATTCAAATTGGCTTGGTCCGCCTAGAAGGTAAACGTTGCTTCTGTCTCCAAGCTGCGATCGTTCTCTTCGATCAACCCTCGAAAAACGCACCATCTTTGCTGTCCCATTTTTTCGTTGCCCCTGATAAAACGACAATGTATTTAATTCAACTGCCGAAAATTCGGTAATCGAGCGAATCCAGCATTTAAATCGTCCGGGTGAAAATCGGCACAGCCACCGTCTTGCGAGGGTTGAACCGCGGACAGTGGAGGAACAATGAAAATCCGGCGGATTTGTTAATTATGTATCGTTCAATCGAACTTCTCGTGTTTCACATCTGCCGATGCCTCTTCCCTCTCCTCTCTCTTTCTCTCTCTCTCTCTCTCTCACACTATTCTCTTCGCATTTTCTCGTCCAACGTTTGCACCCGCTGAATGCACACAACGGCGCCGCCGGGCGCATCCAGCGTTCCACGCCGACGAAATTCTAATTGGTAGTACCACGGCCCCGAAACCTGGGATTGGCCCCTTTGTTAACCCCTCGCGTCCCGTTCGAGCAATTTGCAGAGCGTTGCAGAATGGTACCCAACTTCGAGCAACGATTGGTTACCGACTCCCCCAAACCGTGTCAAGGGGCAGAGAGAATATAACCGGAATTTCAATTCGATTGCACGGACATCGCGCGGAGTGACGCGGTCGATAATCGAGCATCGGCGAAATGATACCGGAGATAAGGAGTGAATTTGAGCAATCGCGATGCGAGCGGCAGCGGCGTCGACGATCAAAAACGTTTCTGGAAAACTTTCGACGGTTCACTCTGACGTGGTGTTCGCCGTCATTTCGAGGCATCCTCGCGCGAGTCGGCAAGTTTCTGCCGAACACGATTCGCGGGGGATCGCTCGCGCGCAGCCGCGCGAAAATCTCGGAAAGTACCGATCGAACGGTCAAACGAGGACAAACGTTCTCGACGCGAGCTGTCGCAACAATTTCGGACTCGCGCGTTGATCTCTCGAGTCGAGAGATAACAAAAATCGAATTCTACTCGAAACTAACTAAATTCGATCGAATCGAAGAAAATTCCAGTAATTTTTCCGCATTAATTGCGCTCAGATTGCGCGCAGAAATGGACAACTTGGGAAGAGGATTACAATTTTAATTATTATATTAATATATAATATATAATATATATCGACAACTATAAAAATGAGCCGCGATAATTGTATAATAAATATATGTATAATAATTGTATCTCTTTTTCTTAAATTGTCCAGGTTTGTTTACAAGCTGAAGCAAAAATTAAAGAGAATTTAATCTTACTGGTTTTAAATCGTCGTCTAAAAATATTTTGGAGATGACAATGGAAATAAGAAAAGCGAAGAAGCAACGGGTAAATATGGACAAATGTACTGGTACATATTTACCATGTATCGGTATGGTCAATGACCGTATGATTGGACGCTGCAAAGGTATCGAAGATACAACCGAAAAACATCCGTACTATAGCGGTATATCAAGTTTCGATGTAAGTCTCTGGACGTGACAGAAGCAATTTATTTCGATCCTGCTCGAAAACTACCGCTGCTGCAGCGTCTGATATTTGGACACGTCATTATTGCAAATAGTTGTATTTTTACAATTCGATCGATGTAACGAATAAAACTATTTCAAGATCAGTTGTCATAAAAGTACATACTGTGTTTCCTGTTTGACGTCATTTATGCTTTTCCAATGTTGGTTCAATATTTAAAATTGTTCATAATGTTATCGATGGAAAACTGTTCGTGTAGTGCAAATGTGTATGACTTGACACCCCCATAAGGATTATTTATTTAGTGTAATTAATTTTAGCTGGAAGCAGATTTGAGAACCAAATAATTACGGTCGAAATATATGAAAAACAAATAATTAAAGATAAAACATATGAAAATTAAATCGATACATTAATAATATATTAATATAATAAATTAATATATTTATTAATTAATATTATTAAAATATTATTCATTAATATATTAATTATATATTCATAATGTGCGAGAAATAAGAGATCGAGCATCGTGAGTATCCATTCTATTTTTTCAAATATTAATTTCGCCTCCCCAGTCAGCCTAATAATTATATAAAAATCTTTATGCGAATTCCTATCGTCGTTTCTAATTCTACAAAAACAGAAAAATTTCTCGCGTCGACATAAAAATATTTTACGATAAAAGTAGAATACAATATTATTAATATCTCGCAGTATGAATATTTTGTCGAGAAACTGCACACGCTGTAAATGCACAGCGACTCGCATTTTAGCTACAAGGGTGTAATTTCAATCGAATAGAATTCGTGGATCGAGGACGGCGGCGAAAGCCGCAAGCTGCGACATTCTTCAACAGATGAATTCATGATTGATAGCAGTCCTCGAGTCGACAGATCCGTTCAGGTCCTCCCCTTCTTACGACCCTAATGCTCGGCAACAATTAATCATCGAGATGTTCACAATGTAGTTAGAAATTCCCAGGTGATAAATCATTGAACGATCCCCCGCGCGGCTATGAATCATTCGCGTGACCCAACCTGGGGGTGTCTTTGTCCGTCAGCGGCGTTAAGAAGATCGCAATTAGAGGAGAAATCTAATCTCGACCCGGCTCGAACAGTAATCACGCGAAGAGATTTGCGGAAAACTTTCAGCAAATTAATCGTTTAATTGCTCTTCGAAGATCAAGGATATAAAATCTGACGCCGTTTTAATGACATTTTGACCGGCCGAGTCGCTCGTACGTCGCTGACGGAATTATTTGACCGGATTTAAGTATTAACTTTTCGCTTTTAATTCGATTCGGTAAAATACTTTAATTTGCCGAAGTTCTTGAATTTATCGATATTACTATATCGATTATTATTACTTTATTACTTTATTATTACTACATTATTACTATTATTACTTTATTGTTACTATAAAAGTGTTAAAAGAATATTCAACTTCTTCGCTCAAATTCTACGTTTATGAAACCGATTATAATATATATTTAGTAAAATATTATATATTTTTATTTTTATATTATATATATATTTTATATTTTTAGTAACATATTAAACGATCTCTTTCAAACTCCAAATACGCGTGAAATAAACGTAGCCTCTATCTCTCGCACTAAATTGATACAAAGCGTCGAGCAACTGTTGCGACTGTAACAAAAAAGATAAAACAAGAAATATCAAACAAAATCCTTTCATTCGAGTCTTTGCTTCCAAGAAGGAAGCAGCCGTTGCTTCCGATAAGATCGTTTCAGTGATCTGCTTGCTCCGAAAGAACTTGGAAAATCCTTCAACTAAATTCCGCCGCGTTCCCGTGTAAAATTACAGAAAAATCGCATCTGCCCGGTAAAAGCTAGAACGGCCCTGGTAATGGGAATTTTAGAGCGGCGCGCGCGATAAATCCGAATTTTTATCGGGGATTACAGGTAAATTCCGGGACGAATTCGAGTCGTCGGTTTATTGCGTCCGCGAGGAGCAGCGCGTCGCCGGTGTCGCGACTCGCCGCGACGAAATAAATGTTCCCGTCGACGAATAAATCTTCCACGGCAAAATAAATGCTACTCTTACGGGGTCGCACGCTCCGAGGGTCTCGGGGTATCGATCAGGGTCAGCCTAGAATTTCTGTCGAGGACCCGTGTCGATCGATATAGGCGGGTACGTGTATGTACAAGGGAACCAGAGTGAAAGCGTCTCGACGACACCGTCGCTTTGTCTTCCAGCGGGAAAAAAATGTCCGCCGGTTTTTCCTGCGAAACGAACTCGAAGACTAGTATTTCACCGGCGATATCAATCGTTCGAGTTTACGATACCGTGGACGTCTTGTAAATGGACGAAACATTGCGGGGCGATTTGTAATTCGACCGGAACACCATTACCGCCCGTCGCAAGGCGGGGCTAAAGTCATCCGTGAGCCGTGAAAAATCATTTCGATGAAATATTTTTATACAGTTTGCTGGGAAGCTGAGTTTTCTTTTACCGTTCGTTCATTTTGGCGACGCGTTTCGCTCTCGAAATCGTTGCGAAATAAAATTAGTGAGTACAAAAACAGTCGAATTCTAAAGTTAGCGTTGAAGCTAGATCTTAAATTGAGCCCGATTTTAAGTCTATTATTTCTATTATTGTACCTAGAATTCGATTGGTCTAAATCAGATTTGGATATCAAACTCTGGACTAACTCCAGATCAAAAATATGAAACGACTATAGCGTTAGCCTAAGGTTAGACCTAAAATTGCTACCGAAATTCTACGCGAGTCTAAAGTTACGATCGAATTATGGTCTAAAGTTATACCCGAAGCTATAACCGCGTTAGGTACTAGAATGTACAAGGCAATTAAGCTGCGCCTAGCTCAAGTCCGACGACTTGAACCTAATCTACGGTACATTAGGATCCAAAATTGGAGGCAATTTTCCTCGGAGATAGATCAAACCGGCCTGCATAAAGCGTAAATAATGTGGAAGGAATGAAACTACTGGAATTAATTACACCCAATTACGTTTCACCGTTTGCCCGCCAGTCAGCGATATTCCGGCCAATTATACGCGAAAAATTTCAAGCCGCGGGGCCCCGCGTTACACCGTTTGATAGGCGCCGTTTGGAAGGTCTGTAATCGAAGAATATAATTGAAATTCTCGGGGGGTGCGTCGGGAGATAATCCGGCGGTACAAGGATAATTCGCCGCGTTTAATGACGTCGCGCGGTTAACTCGGCGTTCTAATTGTGAAACGCGATTTACTTTTCTCCGCTTGCCCTAACCGTTCCAAATAAAATACAGGGTGTTCCAAAATGATTATACGAGCGAAAGATTCCCGAGGTGATCTCGAGTAACATTTTCCTCTGCAAAAATGCGATCCGCGGCTTCGTTTACGAGTTATTAAGGAAAAACGGTGACCAATGAGAGGCACGAGAGCAGCTGACGCGTGGCGGCTGAGCCAATCGGCGGAACTGGGCTTCGCGCGCTCGTTGGTTGGCCCGCCTCGCGCCTACACGAGCTCGCCTCTCATTTGGTCGCCGTTTTTCGTCGATAACTCGCGAACGATGGCTCGCAGAAAAATTTTGTAAAGGAAAAAGTTACTCGAAATAGTCTCGGGAACCCCTCGTTTCCCGCTGGTACAATAATTTTGGGACACTCTGTAGACGTCACGGGCGCACGTCGCGACGTCCTCTTCGGAAAGCTTTGCACGGGCCAGCTAAACGATTCTTCGGTTATTACTTCGCTTAACCCTTCGTTAGCATCGGGTTGCGAGGAAAAGCCACGTCGGTTTCAAAGCAAATGAATTATTCTCCGTCTCTTCCCCGCGGACCCAGCCCCGCGCTCGCTTATTGTTTTACCCGAGTTTGCCTTCGTCTCCATCCGGCGTATAATTCTCGCGACACGGTCGCGCTAACCCATTAAGCTTTGCGCACGCGAACCCCCGGCGCTGTGTGTCTTCGACGGAAAAAATAAAACCGGATAACGCTCTCGCGCCGCTTTCGAAATTATTTCTGCGTCGAGGCGCGACGCAGCTGCGAAATCCGAGCGCGACAGGGTGCAGGTGCCAATTACTGTGCTCCGGTGGCAGCCTTCTGGAGCTTTCGCTGCTGCGAAAGCAACGGCAACGATTTCATCGATTTAATCGACGTTTCTTATGGACTTCGAGATAAATTTCAGCGTTCATTTTCTTCAACAGTCGTTCCTTTTAGAAAATTAAATTAAAAATACAAGTACGCGCGTGTTAACATTATTTCAGGCTGTAGTATAATTATTTAACTATTTATATGTAAGCATATATAAGTTTATACCTTTAATTTGTACTATAAACTAGAAAGAAATATACATGGAAAATAAAAGAGAAACGAATGACAAAAAAGAGAGACAAAAAAATATACTTAAAATTTTAAAGAGTTAGTTATTTATAATAAAAGTAATTCGATTTGTATAAGATTAATAAAAAATTAAGACTAATAGAATTTTAATATAATAAAGGTTAATATCGTTGACTATCTATCAACAATAGACAACTTTCGTGGCATTTTGTTCGAACGTACCATTCTCCGCGAGCTTTCCGAACGAAGTTCAGCGAACTCGGAGTACGAGGATTCATCGTCGAGCATAGATCGCAATTTCCACGCATTGTCCACGACGACGCGGGGATGTTAACGCCGCGGTTATAAACCGCGTACGGGTACGCGCCGAAAATCGTCTTCGCGAACGTCTTCGCCGAAGTTAGCCGAGTTAGCCTATCCCGTGTCCCGAGACGATCCCAACCTCTTCCCCTCGAGGCGACCAATCTAAAACCGGGACGCGGCCGGTCGTCCCGGCCGCCTCGAGATCCGCGCGAAGGAGCTCATCATCTGAACGGACGCGGAAGATCCCGAAAGATAACTTTCCATGTCGGCTGCGCGGCCAGATACTTATCTCTTGAACTGGGTCAATTAGACGGTGGGCCGTGAAAAGTAGCCGAGGGCGACGGCCGCATTTAGGCCAGCCCTGTTTGAAAAGAGAAAGGCGACTGTGCGGTGTGGCCCAGGAAAGACCGGAAGAGCTGCTGCTGCTGCCTGGCCGAAAGGGCGGCGATGGAGGGAGGAAGGGTGGGAGGGAGCGAGGGAGTGGCAGGATAGCTTTCTCGCCTGGCATCTCGGGCCATCGGGCCGCGGCCGAGCTTTCGAGGCTGCTGCCTGCGCGACGAGGAGAATCCGAGCGGAGCTAAGAGCAGGAAGGATAAGAAACAAAGAAACACGGCCGGGAGATCTCGGGGATCAAAGGTGTCTTTTGCACCCTCTGCCTCGAGTCAACTTCGTATTCACCGGGACACCCGGGCCTTCTCCGGGCTATCAAGTGGATCGGAGGATGACGGACCCTGCCTGCCTGCCGCCGCCGCCGCCGCCGCCTTCGCCCGAGATTTGATCGATACGGCTTTGGTAGCTGTTGTCTGCCGCCCCGTAAGCTTCTTACTGTCTGCACACGCCGGGAGGGCCGGGGGGCCGGGAGGGTAAGTAGCTCGAAATTAGAAGGAAAGCTTTTGAACCGAGCAATTAGGACCGGATGGATGCTAGACTTCTTTTTCCGAGCCTTTTCGCAAGTATCCCATATATTTCTTCGAGCGGCTCGTTTCGTCGGGGATTGATCCTCCGCGTTCAACTTCATATCAAAGGCTTGGGGGGCGGAACTTAATAGAAACTCACAATCAGATTTACCGAAGAAGCGCGGCGCCGCCACCGGCGGAACAGAATCTCGCGTTTCCCGCGAAGGGAGACGCGCGTTCTTCCTGCCTCTGTTCTCTATGCAAATCCGCGAAGAAACCAGCTGTCGCGAAATATTTTTCCATTCGTTGCTTCTAAAGAAGTTTTCGCCTTCGACGCCGGACCCGATCTGTCATTAATAACTGCTCGGAAGAGCAGGATAATCTCGATAATCTGATGCTTTATTAATCCTGGTTGCCGGCTTGAAGGAGACTTTTCTTCATGTATTTTCCATCGTTTCTTTGCTCGCGTTCCCTCTTGTCCTAATTCTGCAGCCACTTCGTAACAGAAAATTCACTATGCGCATTGTATTTTTAATTCTTTCTCTCTCTGTACCGAGAGTTCGGTTTTCCACGGTTTTACCATTTTTTAAAAATGGCCAACAGTCACATTCAATGGACAGTTTATCCGTACTTAAATTAATCTGTTCCTTTGCACTTTTTATGTGGGGTGCATCATTTTACTTAATAGTAGTAGTAATAGTAGTAGTAATCAATATAATTATTGATAAAATTCTAGATTTCACTATTATATCTATAATTCTAGAGTTTACTATTACATTGTTTTCTGAAAATCATCGTACCAGTAACTCGTGTATTCGCTCTTAACCATTAATATTAATTTACCGTTAACATTTACATCGACCGTGTCACATTAATTATATTTTTGCCGTCAAATTGTCCGCTTAAATTACGACCGGTAACGAATAATAATTCCGGCGGTCGGTTCTTTTCAGCTCGCTATTTACTCGAACGTCTCGAGAAAGAAACTCGCGTTGTTGCGGGTTGTTATTTTTATTTTTCCGCATGAAACAAGCCGGTCGAGTTTGATAGCGGCTACGAAGGAATGATGGAACACGCGAAGATCGCGAAGGAACCAGAAAACAGGGAGGCTGGAAAAAGTGCGGCAGCCTCGGCGGTGCTGCTGGCATGAATAATTAATGCGCCGCGAACGCACGCATAACGGAAACGGGGATGTGTTCGCGGGGTGCCAAGAAGCGTTCCATTGCTGAAAAAGAATTACGCCGGCTAATTGGTGTATTTAAATTTCATACGCCGGTAAACGTATTTGCAATTGAAATGATTTTATCATCGGATCACCGAGCCAAACCGGCTTTTCCTTCGAGGGATACGCGTGCAAACGATCCGATAATCGGTCCGGATACCGATAACGAATCCTCGAGGATCGACCGAAAGAGATAATGTTTAATAATATCATTTTATACAATTAACACGATACACGTAGTATATATATTTTAAATCGTGGGTTCGGTTTGTCTAACGAAGAAATTAGTTCGTTAATTTCATTTAATAAGTTTGAAATAGTACGCGCGTGTTTACTGCATTTATTTAAACAGAGCGACACGTGCTAATTTCGTTTAATTAATTTTTCATTTCCGCTGGAATTCTCGTTTTATTTAAAACACGTTTCCTCTGCATTTTATACGGCAACTACGAAATTCAATTATAAAAGGTGGCTTCTTCGCTTTGTTACTAAGTAAACGTTAGTCACTTTTCAAATTTTCTGGGTATTTATATATTATATATTAATATGTTAGTATAATATTATATTGTTAGTAGTATATTGGTATATTATAGTTAGTATATTATTAGCATGTCATAGTTAGTATATTATTAGTATGTCATAGTTAATATATTATTAGTATATTATAGTTAGTATATTATTAGTATATTATTAGTACATTATAGTTCGTATATTATTAGTATAATTAGCATAATATAACATATATACAGTATTAATATATATACATTAATATAATATATAATAATTCCGACAATCTGAAATTTGAAACACAAAGTCTTCGACGTCATCGAAGCGACAATCTTCGTAACAGGGATCATCGAAGTACAAAATTGTGAGTCGTTAACTTCGAGCGCAAACATAGTCGAGTAACGAAAAAGCGACACCGCGCATTCACGAAATTGATAAAAAACGACGTGTCCGTGGGTCGTCGAAATGAAAATGGAAAACCCGTTCGAATGAAAAATTAATGAAAACGCATCTACATTGTTAGCCGAGTAAAAGGCAGAGAGATTTTTTTCAACAAGAAAATAATGAAAATACTTCTATTGCGAAGGTAACCGCGGCCGCGGCACTGCAGTTTTAAGTGAAACGGATGCAGCCTGTGCACCTCTGTAACGATGCAATAGTTCACGAATTACTTTCCTGCTCTCTCTCTCTCTCTCTCTCTCTCTCTCTCAATTATTTTCTTTCTCGAATTATACCGCGAACGTTCGCAAAGTTCAACCGCGTCTTTTAGCGTTTCCAATCAATGTTTCGGTTCTTCGATTCTTCCTTAATTAATTGGAATCCGAATAGCTGTCCGACGCAGCGAAATCATTTTATTTCGCTCGTAAATACGCCGCGATATCGACGAGCTCGTTGTCCGCGTTGTATTCCGTCGAAATATAAACATTCCGTATGGCAGCGCAACGATAATATCTTCGTTATCGTTACGTTAAACACGTTAAACGATGTTTGTTATTCATTTTCAACATGGAATTTTTTTCCTTCATATTTAATTACCCGAGGCTAACGATACGCGACAGCCACTCGTTCCAATTAATAGCAAAATTCTACAAAATTAGTTCACTCGTTGTCTACTATACTAGCCCCTCTATCGTCTGGAAAAAATTCGAATCGTTTATTCCGGCTTGAAAAAAGCCATCGCGTTTTAAAAAGTGTCCGAATATTAATGGGAGTCGCCGCGTATCGCTCCGTCCGTATTTTTCGACTCTCTGCGAGAGTAACGCGTTTTTGTTTCGGACTTTCGTCACCGAAATTGTTCGCAGATAACGTATTCTCGAACTCTGGATGCACTCTGCTCCGTCAAAGACGGATATCGAATGACAAAGTAGACCGTCTACGCGACAACCGAGAACGCCGTTTGACGCCGCGCTTCTGCTTCGAAGCGATCGGCGTCGAATGGAACGAGCAAAAATCCGAATCCCTGTGATTTCAGCGAGCCGTAATTTCTGGCCTTTCCGTTGGCCGGCCTGCAACAGTTTCCCCGTCTCCGAATCACGGCGCGGCGCGGCAACATTCTTCAGGAAATTGCGCGCGTGTTCCAAGTGCTACCCTGCAACTTCAGTAGCCCACCCCCGTCGCCCCTCCGCGTCCCTCTAGCCACCCAACGGTCCCGCAGCACACAGTTCGTATCTTGAAGTTTTCACTTAAACACAGGACAGCCGCCACCGTCCATCCACCGAGTTCTTTTTATTTCGTTTGTTTCAGACGAGGACTCTTGCCCCGTGCATTCACCCCCGCTCTCTCTCACTCACTCTCTCTCTCTCTCTCTCTCTCTCTCTCTCTCTCTCTCTCTCTGCCCCCCTCGTTCGTCTTTTCAGACCACGGGATATCGAGATCCGGCCGACGGTCATTGTGGTTTACGAGTTTCTCCCCTGGTATTCGCACGTAATCTCCTACCACTTTTCTCTCCGCCCGAAACGATCTGTTTCTATCGGCTTTTGATATCTTCCGCCTCGTCAGGCATGTTAAAACTAAATCAACGACGGGGACGGTTACGTTCCACCGTTGTTAAGGGGATCGTTCGCGCGAAATCAAGCAGCCGGATGCCTCTCGGATGGAATCCCGAGATCGATGTCTCGTCGGAAATCACGTTGACGCGATTTTCAATCTTTCGAGCTGGACGTTTGTTTCATCGATCGATGTCCTACGACCTCTGACACGATTGCTTACGAAATTAACTGTCTGTCGAAGATCTTTCTTAATCGTCTTGAACAGTAAGACGAACTTCGACGCGATGCAAAATATATTTGTAACGCAAGGAGATGACATTTCGAATGTCTAGTTGGCTCATTATTTAGTAGAAGATTTTCGAGTCTTGCGCCCCGTTTTTATAATTACCGATTCGAACAATCGTGTCTCCTCTTCCAAAATTATCCATTTTTGTGACAATCTAAGCGTCGATTAGAGAGACATATCGTTTTCTTATCGCCGCGATACCGGTTTCAAGTCTCCGCTTTTCACGCGTCTCAATTCTCGACTTTAGTATCTCGCCCTTATTCGGCAATTGAGCAGTAGCTCTGCGAAATCGAGATCAGCTATCCAGCCTGGAGACACTAAATCTGTCTCCTTGAATTTAAATCAAGCTGACCCACCGTCTCTGTGGCTCTCTGTCCCTCGTCCATTAGGGTAGCCAACAACCATACGAAACTACCCCCGAAACAGCCAGTCTCTTCTAAACAGTCGCGACTGGCATGGATCCACGACGACGACCAGCCGACCCAGTTCCAGGATTAAACATAACCGCGTCCGTTCATCAAAGTAAACGAGGAGAATGAAGTTGAGCTAATTTCAGGGCTGTTTTGCCGAGGAACCCCTCGAGCCTCCGGAAGTCGACGCGAGTCGCCGTGTTCCAACGGCTGGTAACGAACGCCGGTAAAAAGGCGGAACGTGAATTTCCCTGGCACGGAAACCGTTTCTCGCGAGCACACCCCCCGCCCCCTCGCACCACTGGCTTAGCGTTAATTGACGTTTCATCCCCGAACACGGGACAACTATTTCGTGGCGTCGCGCGGCCTTCTCCTTCATTCCGATCACGGTCGCGGCATCGTTGACCACGCTTCCGCCGAGCTCCCCTCCCGCCAAGCTGTGTACAAAAGCGAGCCTTCATCCGCAGGTTAGTTTATTATGTTAATTAGTTCGCCGAGCAGCTTTCGCCGTGCGACTTAGCTTCCGTTCCACCGGCTTGTTTCGTTGCGGGACCGCGATGCGAGCGCCGGCGTCGACCCTTTGCCACGGTGCATCCCCTCCAGCAAGGAGCAAATTAATATCCACGGGGGTTGGAACACGAGGCGAGCCCCGAAAACCGGATAAAAGAGCAATTCGAAGACGGTTCGCGGGTAATGCGGGGGGAATATTAAATTGCCGCACCTTTGAATCGACGATGATTGCTTGCACGGCAGTTTCTCCCGGAAATGCCGAATTTCGGGTTGCCGTGAATTTCTCTGTGCTCGTCCTACGACTGTGTAATTTGTTGCGCGGCTGTTTGAGTGCGAGTCGGGTAAGAAAAACCGCGAAGTTGCGGACAATTTATAACTATAAAAACAATCGCGTCTCCTCTTCCCAAATTGTGCATTATCGTTTGGAAGCCGAAGGACAATTGGAGAGAATTTGCCCCGTACTTTGCAACGAGATTAAAGAAAAGGATGTAGGAATTCGGTAATACGTCGCGGTATAGTTACAGTCGTAACCTTTTTGTCGGTGATACGTTTAATTGCACGCACCTGGAGCCGCACGAATCGTTTAATTTATTTTCATGCGTATAATTTAATTGCATTCCGGGGCTCCAACGTTATCATCATTCCACGGCACCGTTCATTTGATATTCTCCCGCCAGTACCGCATATTTCCCGCGTATTTTTGCTAATTGCTTTCTGTTTATGCAAGAAGCCCTGCATTTCGTTCGCCGTCTTCCCCTGTGGCATGCGCGTACCCGCCATATTACCCGCTGCCGACTCTCTCTATCTCTCTTTTTTTTTCTTTTTCGAGTTGGCAAAAGTTGCAAGCGAATGCCTCTGGAATCCGTTCATTTCACGTTTCTTGTTATAGCTGCAGCCAAAAGATAACATATTCTTGTAATGCCCGGTCTGGTGGCGAATTTTCAGTGCTCTTACATGCGGAAAAATTAAAAGTATTACATATTTGTTCCGCATGAAAACCGTGGGGAAATTCCAGGCCGTTTTAAAACGCTTGCGCCTGTTAAAAAAAATGGTACCAGAGTTTATGTACACGCGAAATGAATTCAAACAGGTCTGCAGACGGTATAAAAGTTAATGGCTAGACCGCGGATGTTTATGCGCGCGCGTATTTCTTTCAGAAAATAGCTGTACCGATGGAACACGCGAACCGAAATTCGTGTTGCGATCGATCGGCCGATTCCGAAAACGTATTTTCTATTTCGAATGTTTCGCGTGGCCGAAATTGCTGCGATTGATTTTCGCGATGGCGTCGATTTTTAAGCATTCTTGTGTCTTGTACCACGTTCGCGAAACAAAGCGTCCCCGACGTTTCTCAGTTCTCTCAAATCCGCGGCGTCTTTTAATCGTCTCGCCGTGGATCGCGCGACGGAAGACGGTTTTTGCCCCGCGATTCAAAATTCCGATAGTTCCGAAGTCGGATAAAATATCCCGGAGTCGCCTTCTTGCCCCTGCTCTTTCCCGGCGCTCGTTCCACGGGACGAATCGATTGAGAAAGTCGCGCGGAAATCGACTCCGCGTGTAAGTTCGGAGACGGGTACGTGGAAGAGCAAGACGAACTCTCAAGGACTTCTCAACTCTCGAAGCACAATGCCCCGTCGGAATCATCTCGAGCTACGAAGTTCGACGAAATTCGCAAACACTCGCAGGATTAAAAGCGAGTCGAGCTGTTTACTACTTCCGAATACTCGGCCGAAGACTGCGAATTTCTCTGGATCATGTCTCGAAAGTGATTACGCAAACAAATCTCGGCCCGACATGCTTCAGATTTCACGTATCCGTCTAATAATAGTGCGAACAATGCTATTCACAAATGTTATTAAGCGCAGGGTACAGTAATGTCTTCCTAACTGACTCTAGGGCGCCACTAAAAATTGCTATACTATTTTTCAAAATAACCGTCTTTTTAGATATGTTTACAATATAATTAAAATAGCTTCGAGTGCAAAGGGTTAATAGGGTATGCTTTTACGTCTGTTAGAACGTGCGAGGTACGTGATAATTTATTCGAAAAGTCGTTTGAACAATTGATACGTTGCGGAGCATAATGCTCGCGACATTAAAACATTTCGATGTATCCTACTTCTGATATATGCATGCACAGTAATGTCTCTCTAATTGACGCCCAGATTGCGCACAAAAATGAACAATTCGGAGAGAGGAGATGCGATTATTCGAGCCTTGCTCGTTTTTATAGTCGGTGACTATAAAATCCCCATCGCGTATCCGATGTTTTCGCACTCGTTTCTGGACACCCGGTACAGCCAGCAATCCGTTAAAGACCGTACAATTACGGGATTGTGAAAATTTAATCATCCGCGCCGCGTTTCGCCGCGAACCGGCAAGAACAGAAACCGAGTAATCAAGCCTGCAGAAAGATGGTGGGCCCGACGGTAAGAGTCATTGTCTCGTCGCGCCGTGATTCAAGAATCCCTTAAAAAGCATTCCCCCCGGTGACAAAGAATTAATCCTCGGAGTTTAGCCGGAAACCTAGTATATTCGCATTACCTTACCTGCCGACGACAAATATGAAGTTAACCGTTGCGAGGGCGTAAGACGCGCGTTATATACCACGGATTCAGAATCCCCGGGG
Source organism: Megalopta genalis (assembly GCF_051020955.1). Lineage (NCBI taxonomy): Eukaryota > Metazoa > Arthropoda > Insecta > Hymenoptera > Halictidae > Megalopta > Megalopta genalis. The sequence continues at coordinate 674,114 of NC_135028.1, forward strand.
CGATCTCTTCGTTCTCTTTCATCTCTGGCATTCTGCGCATCGAGTCTGCTGCCGGGTCTCCCCGTCGTCGCCGTGGATAGAGGAAGGAAGCGTCTCGGCAATGGCACAAAGACAACTTTGACTCCCATGGAGACCAATCCGCCCCCGACTCCTCTCTCTCTCTCTCTCTCTCCCTCTCTCATTCGCTTCGTCCATCTTTCCCACCCTCTTTGAGACGTTATACTTGTCGGCCATCCCCGGCTTATTAATAAATCATTATCGTCGTCGGGCCTGCACTCGCCCTTTTCGAGCGGCGGCGGCGGCGGCGTCGTTTTCGTCCCGCGTCAAAGGGACGTTAGCGTCGGTTTCGTCCGTCCCTTCGCCGTCGCCGCGCGAGAAACCCTTTACGCGCCGTTCAATTATAGTCTCCCCGTCGCCGATGCTATCTTTGTAACTCCGTCAAGATTTTGCACGCGGCCCGATCCTCTATCCTACGCTGCGACCAAAGCGCGGACGGTAACAAGTACTCGAGCTATACAATCCCCGCTTTGCTTTCCCCCCCGCTCGGCGCCGAGTGTCTCGTTAAAGGAAATTAATATTAAATTGTATCAAGAGATATCTTCGCACCGTTCTCGAGAGCTCGGAGCCGCTCTCTTCGATTGGCGAACTTCATGTTTTATGGACCCGAGGGTAGAACGAGGTTGAACAACGCGATGTACGAGTACGAGTTCTATTCTGCTGTGGAAAATGTATCGGGTGCGCGGTTTCAACAACGGTCTACGAACATTCGAGTCACGAATGATGCTACGTCAACTCTGGATCGAGAAGAATTTAGTTAGCGAGATAACGCAATCGTCTTCGGAATGTTATCGTTTACAAACCCAAGCGCGAGCAGAATAAAATCTCCAAAGAGAACGTTTCTTTAGGTATAGTAAGTCAGTTCTTCTAAGTTATCGATATATTCAAGTCGCTAGGTTTCATTTTGAAGAAGTTAGAGTAAGTTCTCTGCAATTCTCGCCCAACGTGTACCAAACTCTCTCCAATTGCCGCTCAACGTGTACCAAATTCCCCCTAATTGTCGCTCAGCTTGGAAGCAAAACTGGACAATTTAGGGAGATCATTTTTACAGTATTCAATTGTCAACAATAATATAAAGACATAAAATCTAATACAACATATAAAATGAGACACAAAAATGATATAAATTTAATATAAAATTGAACCGCGAGGCTAATAATATCCACCTTACTCCAGCTAAAAACGAAAGATAAATCTTTCAACGGTATTACGAGATTACTTTGCGACGAAAAATCTGTTCATCCTCGACGTCCGTACGCCAAAAATCGTCGGAAACGTGCGAGGACGATCACCAAGTAATTGTACGAGCGCGAAAAGCAATATGCCAGGGCTAATGCGTTTAAAAAATTCATTTTCAGCTTCGACGAAGTCTCGAGCCGAACCGGTGCACGCGCGTGGAACGTTTCGTAGGAGAAAATTGAGAAACACGGTCTGCGCGACGGCATAAAATTGAAACAGAGAGAGAGATCGATAAACGCCGCGACAGCTTCGGAAGTCGCGGCGCGTCGGTTCACGGTCGGTCGGCGTTTTAATTTTGATTCGCGATTCGCGATTCTGAAACTATAGCGCGTTCCAGGCGTGACGGAATAATAACAGCGGCGTCCGCGTTTCTCCGGAAAACCATAATTCTCGGCGGAAAGCCGTAGTAATTTTCAGTCTCTCAAGTTCCGCGCGCCTCGGCCGTCCGCGTCAAGCTCTCAATGGAACCGTTAAGAAAGTAACGGGAAAATTTCTGGCCAGCCGGGAAAACCGGTCTTAATTTATGATCATAATATCCTTGAAATATCGCTCTATTCGAAGCTCGATAATGAAACACCATCTTGCGCGCCGTCGCGGTGTAAAATCTTCGGGCAACACGATCGCTATCCGCGGAGTAATGCGATATCGCGTTACGCGGGAGCTGCTCTCACAGAAATTGCGGCATGAATATTGCAACGCGCGTGAACTTCGCCGTTATCGTTATAAAATAGTTCGCCGGTCCCTGTCGAACTACCGAGACACGGCCGTCCATTCCGCGAATCATGAACGGGACGAACCGAAACGGTAATTCATTTCGCAACTTTGCGCCGCGGACGCGCGAACTTCGTGAATTAAGGTGAACGGTCCCTGGTCGCGGTCATTTCCCAATTAACGGCCCAGTTGTTCGGTTCACGTTCACGGTAACCGCGCTCCAATGAGATTTATTTATTCGTTCATCGACGCGTTCGACCGAACGCTTTATTTAGCAAATGCGAGCGTCTAATTGCAATCGAAGCGAAGATATTTACAGTCGAGTTTTATTGATCGAGAGCTTTAGTTAGATGTCATAATTGGACTGCAGATTTTGTGCAGTATTTATGAGAATAATGCAATTTTGAAAACACGATTCTTTTCGACAATTTTTATTTTGCGCAATGATCCGCGGTACAGTCGTAATATTGCATTAAAATGTTACTAAGAAATGAACAAAATTAAGAGTTCGAGAAATTTCTATGCGATCAAGAGACTGCCGATTTCTTAAAATATCGTTAACAAATTAAATTTGATACTTCAACGAAATGTACATTTGTGGCATATTTCTGCGAACAATACGTGTCACGAAACAATCGTACAATAAAATGCGAAAGGTTCGTTAAAATTTGGACTAAAGGCAAGTTTTCATTCGGCATCCTATTTAGCCAGAAAAATTAATTATGAGCGCCGGTAACCGGGAATCGTTTTCAAATTGTATTCGAATCGGACAAAATGTTTCTCCGTGAGCTGCGCGGAACAGATAATTAAAACATCGATTCGGCAACAACTTACGGGAACAAACGCGTTAATTAAATAAGTTCGATAATTAAATACACGTTTCGGTGCGCGCTCGGGTTCTTAAAAAGTAATTAATGCGCGGTGGCTCGTGCCCGAAAAATAGATTCAATTAACGAGGGCGCGGTGCGTCGTGTCTTTCCACGAAATGATCGCGCGCGACCCGATTGTTCGATAAAGCGTTAAACAATCGCGATTTTTCGAAAAGATTCAAATTTTCCGCGCGAGCACCGTTGCGGCCGCCGGGGCGCATGGCACAGTCGCGTGGAAATGTGTTAATAAGACCGTTAAATAGGGCGACCAACCCTGGATCTAAACGACCGTGACGAGTTCCATCGGAGCTTGTAATATCCCTCGCGATAAAATTACCAACTATAATAAATTCAACAATTGGAAATTGAACGCGACGAATCCTCGAATGTTGTTATCGTCCGAAAAAAACGAAACGTGTCACCTACAGGTCGCTGTATGCAAGATTTTACCGTTTTCATAAAATACCGCAGTATTTGGGGCGTCCGCGGTAATACCCACACGCTTGCCCTACATGCGCCGCTGGACTTTGAAACGAGACATTCCGAGTACAATAATGTCTCCCTTACCGACGCTCGGATTGCGCACAAAACTGGACAATTTGGGGCGAGGAGATACGATTATTCGAGCCTTGCGATTTATTTTTATAGTTCTTGACAATTCGCATTAAAAACCATCGCAGTAGCATTGCGAAACCATTGGCCGACCCAGTGACGTTCAAAACCCTTAGTCGGTTCAACCTGTCCCCTCGGCCCTACCTTCCCGAGCTTCCCCCTAGTTTCCGCCGGTAATCTCGAACGGCCGAAGAAACGCGGGACGAGGAGGAGATTAAGCGAACCATCGCGTGGAACTGCAACCTTAATTGGGACCACGAAAACGCTCGCACGAAGAGAGCCAGAGAGAAAGAGTGAAAGAGCAAGAGAGAGCGAAAGAACGAGAGTCAGAGAGTGAATGAACGAGAGAGAGAGAAAGAGCGAGAGAGGGAGGAAGAAGAAAAGAACGTTCGTTTAATGAGCGACTAAGGGTTGCTGCTTGTCGAGACGCCGATTTTGAACGGCCTTACCGCCGCCGAAGGATATTTATCGAAGTAGAGAATTCTTCCGAGGGATTTTCTCCGCTCCGAATACGTTTCAATTTACTCGGCACGATTATGGGATCGTCGCTCGCGTTCCTTTTTCCGACGCGGACCCCTATTTCATCAGTTATGTATGTTGCAGCAGGACGCGTGAATATTCATGGTACCAGCGGAGTTTCATCCGCGTTACTTTCATGCTGCTATATACGTAGCTATTGGCGTACTTATCCTAACTGTTGTTGCGATAGAAATGAAAAATGCTCGTACAGTAATCATCATTTATTCGAGCGAAATGTGTTTTGTTAGAAATAAAGCGTCGAGTTGTTCTTTCTTTTCGGGGACAGCCCATTTGACGCATCTTTTTCAACCGAGCTTTCTCGAAAACGGAGCCTCGAATGAAAGAATGTTATCTCTTCTTTTTCACTTATTTGTTGACGTAGAATCTGCTTCTATGCGATTACATGCGATAACACTGGTTACACGACACACTGTACATAAATCGCGTAAATACAGCAATGTCTCTCCAATTGACGCTGAGATTGTCCACAAAAATGGACAATTTAGGAAGAGAAGATACGATTACTCGATCCTTCCGCGGTTCATTTTTATAGTTACAAATTGTCAAGAAATATAAAAACGAGCTTCAAGACTTGAATAACCGTGTCTCTTCTTCCCAAATTGCCCATTTTCCTGTGCAATCTGGGCGTCATTCAGAGAGACATTACTGTGCATGCATATATCAGAAGTAGGATACATCGAAATGTTTTAATGTCGCGAGCATTATGCTCCGCAACGTATCAATTGTTCAAACGACTTTTCGGATAAATTATCACGTACCTCGCACGTTCTAACAGACGTAAAAGCACACCCTATTAACCCTTTGCACTCGAAGCTATTTTAATTATATTGTAAACATATTTTCCGATCTACAACGTTTCTGTTTTATATGATTTATTGCGATTTATGCATATGGAAGCTTATTGGCAAGTACAAAACTTGCAATTTTAACAGTCTTTCAGATATAAACTATTACAATTATTTTAAAAAATAGTATAGCAATTTTTAGTGGCGCCCCACTCGAGTGCAAAGGATTAAAACGTTTCGTTAGCAACGAAATCCGTTTCTTCCGCGTCGTTTCTATTATTTTTCCGCTCGCGTCGTCCACCTTGGTAAAATTGTTCCGTCTTCGCAAAACTGATTACACACTGTAGCATCCTCGTTTCGTCGTTCGCTTTTTGCGCCGCCGCAATATTTGTGAAGCACCTGATTCTTGCTAACGGGTCACGCGTTAACAAGTTCTCCGGAATTGGGTCACGCGATGACCCGATGATGGGGCGATTGGCTTCGTTCAAGTTGTTGAAACGTTCCGGTAACGCGGCGTAAGCTCGCTTTTTCGGGGGGCCAGGGCCCGGTTTGAAATCACGAACGCGCGAACCTGTGATCACTCATCGTCAACAAGCCGCGAAGCATGTGACAACGCGTTGTCTGCGGAACAGCGGAGATTGAAGAGCGTCGACAGATTTTCGAGGAAAGTGATCGTTCGGATCAAACTAAATAATGTTTCGTTGACGCTTTTTTTACGTTCACGCGCGAGGTACGAGAAGGCTACGAAAAGTTGCTGCGATAAATCTCGTCTTTTCGTTGCTAAATACAGTAATTTCTCCCTAATTTTGCTATCGCTTGGAGCAACAAAAAACAAGTAAAAAAGCTCTCGTTTCGTAAGGAAAATTAAAAAAATGCGTTTCGCAGATCTCGGTTCATTTTTACAGCTTCCAATCGTCAAGAATTACAAGAAGAATGTGGCAAGACCCAAATAATCGTGTCTCCTATTCCCGAATAGTCCTCTTTCGTGCGCAATCCGAGCACGAATTAGAGAGTATTTTCTTTTCACTGGAAACCGCTCCAATCATGCGTGAAAGCGTGGCTTTCACGAGCATTTCCGTTTCAGTTGCGTTAATAGAAAACGCCATCGTTTTTTTTATCACGAAACGAATTCATCGCTTTGCCAAATTAACTAAACATTGCGGTCGATCCGGTAAATACGGGAGCAGATTCGAAAGCGCGCCGAGCGCGGAAAAGAAACAGAGTTCGTTCGAAAGAAGGGACCGTAAATGTTTCGGTTTAATGGATTCAGCGGATCTAAAATACATTCCCAAATGCAATTTCCTCTGTGTCCTCCGGCCAACAAAAAAAAAGAGAAAGAGAGAGAGCGAGCGAGCGCAACAATACTACTCGCCGCTTCCGCGAAACCAACACCAGAATTCCGCGGGAACGGTGCTATTCGCTCGGCGATAAAAAATCAATTTCCCTTCCATCTCTCAAAACGCGGTCAGCCCATCGGCAGAGATCGGTGCAATTTGTAATCCCCATTCTTCGGCCTCTTTGTCGAAGAACGGTCGACGCATTGTCGCATTGAAAATATCGGGTCTGGAACATATTCGAGCCGTTTTTCACGGAAAAATTTCGATAAAAGATGAACCCTGGTCGCCGACGTGATTTAATGAGACCGGTAATTTATTACTGAAAGCATCGGCCGACCAAATAGAGTGGAACAATTATCGAACAATTACTTTCGCTGATTACTTCAGCGGCCGAATAAGATTCGAAATAAATTCTTTCTAGTAATTCGTTGTTATCGATGGCGCGCCTATTGCAGTAATGTCTCCGTAATTGACGCTCGGATTGTGCAGAAAAATGGACAATTTCGAGCCTTGCAACTCGTTTTTATAGTTGTTGACAATCGATAGCCATAAAAAACGAGCCACGAGGCTCGAACAATCGTATCTCATCTCCCCGAATTTTCCATTTTCGTGGACAATCTGAGCGTCAAATAGAGAGACATTACCGTATTTCTATAATTATAATAAACAACGTGGCCATTTCTGTTTCGGAACAAATTCGGTGAAACGATCGATCCTTTAAACAAACAACGAAATAAACACTTCAAATCGTCCGTAACGAATGCCACCCGAGCTCTGTCGCGCTCTAAAAATCCTGGTAAAGTCGCATTCGCTCGAATCCATCGCGTTAAAGCCGAATTACGAAATGCGCGTGGTCGAAGATTAGCGTCCGTCGCGGCGCTCGACGCGTTAATCGAGCCAATTGCGACGGGCGCAAAGGTTAATTCTCGCGGACAGAGGAAAGAGGAGAGAAAAATCACCCGGAACGAGATAAGTACAGGTTCGCCGAAGAGCCGGGATGAGGGTGGAGGAAGGGGCGAGGAAGAGGGCTAAGCAGGGTGGACACGTCGGTCGCGGAGAGAGGACATTAGGAATGAAAGATTAAAGTCCTCCGTGGCTAACAGCCTTCCTGGCCTTGGTCTAACGGATCGGGTGAGCGAAGGGAGGAGAGAAGGGAGGAGAAGAGAAGAGAAGAAGCTCGGCGGGAAAGCCGTCGAATCGAGGGAGAGCAAAGGGGTCGCCGGTTGTCCAAGCGACCGGGGAAACTTTTTCCGCGTATTACACAGCTTCTTTCCCGGCCGGCCGACACTGACGAATGCTCGGCCGCTGGAAATTATCTCGCATAAACTCCGCGGGAGGAATCCCGGTGGCTCGCAACGGCCACCTGATGTTCCGAGCACCGATATAGGACGCGCGGGAGAGAGCAGCGGGCTGCTCGTCCCCGCGGCCGCGTTTTTCCGCCGCGCGACTCAATCCATTTTGATCGTGTCGGGGAACAGGCCGATGTACAAGACTCGCTCCACGGTTTTTCCCCTCGGCGGCGACGCCGACAACGCCGGAGACGACAGCCAGTGAATTTCTCTTCGACGAAACGCCCGGCTGACGACGGAAACGAACTTCCACCCTTCGCGATCACGAACCGTTCCGCTCTAGCCAGCGGCGACCGCGAGCGACCGCGAGCTGTTCGCTCGAACCGCGGAATCTTCGAGACACTGTGCCACGATTTCCTCCTCGAATCGCCGACTTAAAAAATGTGGTACGATGTTGTTCCTCCAGGTGTGATCGCCGTTGTCTGTTGCATCTGGCGGAAGCTCTACTTTTGTACGCGTCGTCGACAAGACGAGACTCTATATCTATATATCTGTATATTTGTATACTTGTATATTTACACCTCTGTATATTTATATATATATTTGTATATTTTCGTGAATAATCCCCCGAATCAGCTCTCGAATAATCTCGAGGATACATCACGTTGCGGGTTTACCATTTTCAATTTCGGCGGCTGGGAACACGAAGTCATAAAAAAATACCCGTCGAATATCTGTTTTCGTGCTCTACTTCTGCGCGACATTTTATTACGATCGAACCGTAACAGTTGGGGTAATACCGCCTTGCGAGTTACGTCGTCGAATTAGGTTTCGGATCGATGTAACGGTTTCGTAAAGAAAATAATTTCGTAGCTTTCTTCGAATTTTCGTGGCCGAGATTATAAATTATACGATTCGTAAACACGCTTTCGAATCGACGCACACACGCGCAAAGAGGTAAACGGAACACAAATACATACATACATGGAACAAATACGATACGTTTCACTTTCCGATGGAGAAACTTGCGCGAAATAATCCGTTGATATTACAATGTTTCCCGCGGCCTAGATTATTTCGTTCGAACTCAGACTTGTTATTAATCCTACGGTAATCTCTGTCTCATTGTGCGCCCGTGCAATACTCTACCAGCTTTATATCGAACGGCAGAAAACTGTTGGCCGTTCGGTTCGCCTGAACGAAGCGGCGATTATGCGAGCAACCAGGATACACGAACAAATGGGATTAAACGAAGAACAACGGTGCTACGATTATCTATTTAATTAATCTACTAATTTACATCGGCGCTGCCAGGGCGGACTAATTTAAATAAAATAAATTTTGTTAGACAGAATTGCGGCGCGCAATTATTGGAACCGGGTCGCGTTTCCGGTGTCCATTATACGGCCCCTTTAATTTGCTCGCATCCCGCGTATGCACATCGCTCTTCCAAATTCCAATCGACTTCGTCAGTCGCGTAACGCTCCGCTGCCGGAAAATGTCCGACCGCATTTTCCAAGTGTCAACGTAATCACCTCTGCACGCGTTAAGGTCGCACTGTTTTCGCGCCGTCGATCGTTCGTTCCAAATGGATTCGAAAAAATTCGCGTCCGAAATGATTCGGGTCGTTCGGTCGAATTTTCTAAAAAGTTATTCCGTTTTTAAAAGGTGTGCAAATTTTTTATCGATTTTTATACAATTTCATCGAAGATAAGGTTTCTCATAATTATTTCAAAATATTCAATTTACGGGCGCGTATAAAATTACAATGAAAATTAACGTACGTTTCGAAATTAATCAATTGTCCGCGAGCGTGCGTGCAATTTTCATTCCCTTGCCTCGAATATTTAAACTTCAATTTGAAGATTTTTACTTCAGAATATTATATTTACTATATTCATTATATTTATACTATAATTATTATATTTACTATATTTATTATATTATACTATATTTATTATATTTATTACATTTATATTATATTATAATAGCTATATACTATACATATAGTTACAGAGTGATCTGCTGAAAGTAACATCTCAGTTATCAAAGTTCCAAAGGGTTAAGCTCACAGAAAGAACGTTTCCCAAAGGTCAAAGTTGAGAAATTAATTTCTCGCCAAAAAAAATTCGCCGATTCCGAGCTGCAGAGAGAGAGAGGGAGAGAGAGAGGCTGCGTTCAGCGAGATCCAAGCCAGCGAGCCGTGCTTTCGATTATCGCGCAGACGTCAATTACTCAATTAAGGAACCGTGCGTGTCTAATTAAGCCGGTCGCAGACAGAGCCGGGATCTTCGGTGTTCGGCGGAGTGGCGCGTTCGACGATGAAACACGAATTCGCGGGATATGATCGCGGCTGGCGCGCAAATATTAGCGCGACGCATGCACGGCCTAGTAATTGAAGCCTTTGAACGGCGAAGAATTAACCTTCCTCGTGCAAATATTCGAGAGCCGGGTCCCGTTTTCAAGCAACGCCCCGCTATTACCGGCGCGCCGCGTCTTTTTCCATCGCGGACGTTCAATTACTTCCGCGTGAATTATCCGACGTTCAATTTCGAGTCAAAGTCGGCTCGGGGTGCGTCGCGTGCACACCTGTGCTCGCGCTCGCTCTCTCTCTCTCTCTCTCTCTTTCTCTCTCTCTCTCGCCTTGTTTGCACGGGCACCTAGGCACCGCGCATCAGGAAATTCCACTTACCGGGAGGAAAGTATTTTTCTTCGCCCCGGGCGACAGTTATTTCGAGTCCGCGACGAGTATCTTCCCGCGGAAAAGTGTTTACTGTGATTTTAACCCTCCGCCGCGACGTCGAGTCGCCCCGCGTCGCCGCCGCGCTCGGTATTAGGCAAACGCCGACGTGAAATTCGTCTCTTTGAGCTCCCCGCAGATTTTTTAATATCGACAAGCTTCGCGGAATTCTGTGTTCGGGCACGCTGTGAAATGTTCTTACGATTTGCCGAGTGTGTGCAGTGGTTTTTTGCCGAGACTATAAACTGTTGCAAGGAAAACGAGTATTCACGTTCACGCCTTCGATTTTTAGGCATTGTTACGCGTCTCTGTCGGGTCGTGTCGTGTCTTTTGTTCGAAATATCGCGTCGAGCAAATGGCGAATCTCTGAAAAGAATTGTCGCGGTCTCCAGCATTTCGAAAGAAAGTGTAAGAAAAATATTTCAAAAAATACGAAAGCAGCGATATAAATTTGCTTCCATGGCCGCCTCAAAGCCCCGATCCGAACCCTATCGAGCATTCGTGGGAGGAATTAGATCATTGAGTAACTGTAACCGAAAGATACACGATCGATCAAAATTTATTGAAGCATCGCGGAAGAAATGGGATGCATGAAGCTCCACCGCGCTGAAAAATCCTTTCGAATCGCGACTTTCGAGATCGACTTCTGAGACCTCTGAGACTTCTGAGCGCTGGTAAAGACGTCTCTCTCTCTCTCCCTCTCTCTTATGACGATCGAGCAACAATTAAACAGCAACAAAAGGCATTCCGTATTCGCTCGATTACCCGGGATGCGTGCGCGCTATTTCACGGTGCCCCGTGAAACGTACAGAATATTCCAAATGAACGGCGAGGGGATTGACGGTTGTGGGTGGGAGGGAGGGAAGGGTGGTAGTCGGCGATCGGCGCAACGCAACGGCGGCATACATATCACCCAGTCCGCGCGGGCCGCACAAAAGGATCGTCGGAACATTTTTCGCCGGCGCGGTCTAAAATCGATCGGGAAAAATGGCCGACGAAAGGCGGCGAAAAATCTCGCGGCAACATTCTCGATTTCACGTTCGCAATTTTCCGGTTCGACCGGGGGGACGACCGTGGCCCGTTATGCGTATAACCGCCGCCGGTATTCAGGGAACGTAGAAACGTAATCAGAGTGCCAGCGGTGAAGGATCGTCCGGTTGAAAAATCACGAGCAAGAGAATAGACCTCGCCGATGTGAAAGTGTGCGCGCGCGTGTATAGGCAAGAGAAATAGGAGAAGAGAGAGACAGAGAGCGAGAGAACGAGAAGGAGATGGAAAGAGAAGAGAGACAGTGATCGGATGCACATGTGCGCGGCTCTATATGTAAAGGGGAGCAAGATAAATGAAGCCAGTTCCCCGTCAGTCGCGATGTACAAAGGATAACTTGATATATACAATGTCTAGATATGCAAAGCGCGACGCAACAGAGTGCATTTCCAGGTTGTCTGAAACGCTCCGCCATCCATGCCCTCCCCCTTTAACGCGCGCACCCACCGCGCCCGACCGCCCTCAGCAAACTATTTCGCCATATTTTCAGCGGAATACCGGCAGCCTTTCGGGGGTGAACGCCGATGAGACGATTCATGAGAAGATCGAATTTTACGTTGGAAAGACCGGACCACTCGTTTAGAAGATTGCCTTTGATTCTGCGAATCGAACGATCCGCGCTGCTGCGATTAATCCGGCACCCTGCACGAAGTTTTTCGTTTCTGCGGAACTTGTGCAATGGGAGATATAAATTGTACCATTGAAATATAGAGGGTGTCCCGAAATTATTATATACATGGAAATGATATAATAAAGTAATTATTATACAAGGAAATTAGGGGTTCCCGAGGTCATTCTAAGTAAATCTTTCCTTTAGAAAAATCTTCTCCGAGGCATCATTTCCCGTTTGTGATACAAAATAATTAATAATAATAATCGATAATAGATAATAAATAATTTTAGGACACTCTGTATGTAGAATGTCCCGGCATCGGCGGTTTCTAGAGGGCAATGCCACAGAAGAATTATTATTAAACACCATGGAATTGTTTAGTGATTCTTTTGGCGAGTGTTTTCGACGATATCGATATTTCGAGCTTGCAGATATCTCGAACATAAATTCGTGTGTGCCGAAATTGTAAGAGCGAGCAATGTTCTCTCGTCATTGGATCGAAGATAACGAGGCCACATTTGCGCTGTTGCGTTAATCGGATCTGATCCGATCTGGAAACTAATGGAAGATGTTTACCAATAGCGACCAATCTCTTCAGATAACAGGAATTGGTTATGCTATTATTCCGGCAAATGCAATTGAAACGATTATCATAGTTCGTAATTGTTCGTTTCGAAATCTCTCGCGCTGCTAGAAGTAGTACAGTAATGTCTCCCTAACTGACTCTCTCTAACTGCACAAAAATGGACAATTTTGGAAGAGGAGATACGATTATTCGAGCTTTCCGGTTTATTTTTATAGTTATAAATTGTCCACAATTATAAAAACGAGCCGCAAGGCTCGAATAATAATAGTGTCTCCTCTTCCCAAATAATCCAATTTAGTGGACAATCTGAGCGTCAGTAAGGGAGACATATATCGCTTGAAATATTTATGAACAATATGTTCGCGTATAAATCTTAAATGTACTTTGAACCCTTTGGAAGACGACGAAGTATCGTCGCAAATTTAAAATGATAATCGAAGACCACCGGTCTCCTTATTCTCGTGACGATAAAAAGGGGTCCACTTTCGATCAATCGCGGAACGAGCCGCGCGACCGAGAAACTTCGGGAAGGCCAATCGAAATGGAGGGGAAAATTGAAGACAGTCGAATCGTAACTCTCGATATTGGAAAAGGTATAGGCGCACGACAGAATGCGCCCCGTCTGGTAAACAAGGTTGCCCGTTCCACTCCCGTTCCGGAAACAACCGAGAAAATCCTCATTCGCGAATAACAACCAAAGACGATTCCACCGTATCATTAACCCTTCTTCGGACTTTTCCGGAAAATAAAAACTTCTCGTTCGTAAGAAACGTAATAATCGATAGAAATAAATTGCTTCCTGTAATAATTTCAGCAAGTCAAGCATCGATCGTTCCAGTCAAGGAGAGAATAGAGACATTCTTGTATTATTTGCAACTAATTAAAATTCTGAAAAAAGGAGACAAATACTTTTGTAGCTCTAATATCTAGTAATCAATGCGGACAATTTTTATAACTTAATAATATCGTTACACCGTTTTCAAGTTTTATGCGAAATGAAAATGTTTTTAATCATTTTAATTAGTTGCAAATAACATAAGAATGTTTTTATTTATCCTATAAATGTTTCAATCGTTTCGACGTAGATCCAGTCATTTTCGACACGAAACGCACAAAATTCGCGATATTTTATAAACGTTTTCGAACGAATCACGCATTGAATATCGCGCATTTAGTGCGTTAAGTTCGATTACGCCGCACTGATTGATCGATGCGGTGATGTTTACCTATTTAAATTTAATCGCGAGCGCGTATCTCTGCATTGGAAATCATTCCGACCAAATCGCAAGAATTACGACGATCTACGTCGACACGTCGATATTTGTAGATGGTAACTAACGTGAAAATCGATTCTTCGTAATGAACCAAATACGTTCGATAAAGTTGCTTAAACAATAACTCGAACAACGAAATAAATATATCCCCCCCCCCCCACGAAGCTTATTGGTAGGCTCGAGGGACCTTTATAATCTTTTTTCAACAGGAGACAATTTCATTCGAAAGAATTTTTTATTAGATAACGATCGTATTGATTGCCGATCGAAACAGCGTTTAAATAATTCATCGAAAGACTACAAAATCGTCTGTGAATAACTATTTAAGTATTTAAGTCGGTTGTCGTAGGAACGAAAATCACGTTGCTTAATTTTTAATTTTTATGGAACCTCCTTTTATTATATTATGATATTATTAAATTATTATATTATTATGTTATTATGTTATTATGTTATTATATTATTATATTATTATACTATTATACTATTATATATTATTATACTATTATATTATTATATTATTATATTATATTCGGATAACTTTTGAAACGAAACAACTCTTCACAAATCGAACCAAAGGGTTCGAAGATTTTTAGAGGTTAGGGCGACTGGTTTGCCAAACAATGTCTGTACGAATTTTTTCAAAAATTATAATCTGTTGAAATAACAAAAAAAATATCAAAACATTACGTTTCGTAAGCATCCGTAGCTTACACCGGTAGTGAAAACATGATCCAAATTGTAGTTACAGTCGCCGAACGATTAAAAATCGTGGAAACTATGACTTCCGACCGATAACTGCAAGAAATCTGGTTCTCTTAACACCTCTCGATGCTCGTAACTCGCGACAGAAGTATTTGGACTGTTAAACGCGTATAGGACACTCTGAATATTGGGACAGTGCACGGTAGGTGCACACATGCTGCGATATCAATATTCGAGATTGGGAAATCAAAAGTGAAAGTTATTAGCTTGAAAAGGAAACTTCGAAAGTGAAAAGAATTTCGTCATTTATACTACGGTGTAAAGCTTCTTTCGGCTTAGCATTCGCACCGTGTCAACGTTCTACTTATTGTTAGCAGAAGTTCTGTTATTCGGAGAAAATGTTTCCTAGCAACAGATGGTCGGACAACAAACGATATCCGATCATTATGATTCACAGCACGAATCTCCGTGGGCGATGTACACGCGTGCCGAAAAATCTATGCAATTTAAGCAATAAATGTTTAAATATTTGGACGCATTCTCTGCCCTCGCGATACTTATTTAATCGATGTTACTATAAAATAAAATTTTAGGAAGTTTCTATGACTATTGCAAAAATGAAAAAAATTTGGATTTAATGGAAAAATAAATTGTGTAGTCGTAGTTTAATAATGACTTTCGTCAAATAATAAAATTCTAGAATATTTTTGTTTATATAATAATCGGAAAATATTGATTAAAATTTTATTTTTCATGGAAAATAAGTTTCGTAGACGTAATTTACAATATTATTTTTGCTCGTTGCAACGGACGTTAATTAAATAACGCGAAATTCTAGAAAATTTGTCGGCGTCCTGTTCGTTCGAAAAATGTTTCTCGAGGGGAAAAAATATTTGTCAGTCCGTTAATTTCGACGGAGAAGATTATGTACAGCGCGGAATGTGTCATTTAATCAGATCACAAGATGATTTATACGAAACAAAACTATAGCCGAAAATCCGTAGAAACGAAATATCTGATATAACCGCATCACAAAGTGATTTATACCAAGCACATCGTAAAACGAAGCTCAGATAATAGCATGATTTATTTCAAGCAGCCTGAACGGAATCTGGATCAGGTTATAAGATGATTTATTTGGAGCACGCTATAGAACGAGATCAATACGTATAAGCAGAATATTATACCGCGTGTAATCGATCCAGGAGGTATTTATCCCGAGCACGGCACGGAAAACGTTCAGAATTTCAATATCCGTCGAAAATATTTCTCGATTTGTTGGAATTTCGTTCCGCAGGAAAAGATGAAAATTAGAAGCGAAAACTTCGAATCTAATTCGAAGCGGCTCCTTCGATCGCATCTAATCTTTAACTCGCAGTTAATTGTTGCTAGCGTCTAGATTTCACTGGATTTGTAAAATTCACAGCGCGTGCAACGCGCCAAGTATTTTCATATCGAAACACGTGGCGGATTAATTTAAGACTCGCACTACTAGCAAAAATATAGCGCACGTGCTTTCGTTAGATTTTCAGAGGTGGGCTCGATATCGTTTAAATTTCGTGAATGATATATAGATTGATATATAAATAGTATAAACGTTCGTTAATTTCTCTTCCTTCTGCCATAATTATCTCCGAATTCGCCATATTATTATAAGGAACACACAACACGTCCGCACAACTTGAAAAGACACTAAGTCCAAGCAAAAATAATAATTTCCATAATTGACAGAGCGACCTACAATAAACGTTACTTTTACAATGAAACGTGTTGCTAAAAGGTAACGTTTACATATTAATTATCGCGTTCGAAAAGCTCTGTACGCGTCACTCAAACTCGAGATAAAGAACGCTAAGAATTCGGAATAAAAATCCAAGTGCGAACTCGGATCCACATGTTTCCTCGATTGACCCCTTAACCCCTTAGCTTACAATCCCATGTAAATGATAAATATCAATAAAACGATTTCTTTTTCTTTGCTTTCACATTGTTATTTTCAATTCTCGATTATATTCGAGCGTGAACACTTACAGCAGCATAAGATACAACGCCGCTCGAATGATCTCGAGTGTGCACAGTTTGGCCTGTTTAGCGCGCTCGAACTAACTCGAGCGTACAAGTTAAGGGGTTAATAGACAAATCTACAATAAACGTAAACTTTCGAAGTCAATCGCGTCGCCGAATGCTATCATTTACGCGTCATTCGTTACAAAAATTTCGATACCATCCCCAAGACCCTAACGAGCACCCTGACTAAGCACACGTAACGAAAGCAGCTCTCCCCGATCGCATCGTAATTATTGTCCAATAATTTTTCACCTGCCAACCAACGAGCGATTACTCGATCGTCCACCGAACGAACTCGGATCTACGCTCGAACGGAGTCGCATAAAGTGATAACACCATCCAGGAGGGCTCGTTGCAGCGTATCGTTCGAATGCCTCGGTCTAGAAGAAACGGAATAACATCCCACTTACAGGTCGGTGACACGCAGCAGCCCCCTAACAGCGTCGGCACGAAGTCTCGCCGATCGGTATCCAATCCTCCGTGGCCGAAATAATTCGCAGTCCGGGGCACTCGGTTTGCCGATTCACTTCCGGGGAACGGTGCGAGGACCTGTTCGCGTGTTCACCACTGATCCGGGTAAACACAAGGGTCGCGGGTGCGACACGCACATGCACACCGCGAACCAAGGTACACGTTACGTTCCTCGAGATGCGTGCGCGACGACGTCCACTGACCGACTAAACGCGCCGCGCGAACAGTCACGTTCACGGTTCCTGTTGCCCCCTACCTGTGTACACATGCACGCACACACCCGTCACTGGGATTCTCCTCCGAAGAACCGTATTGGTCACGGTCAATCGAACACCCGAAATCTCTTCCGGCACCCGGAACGCCGCTCGCCCCGCGCGACGCGTTCGAGTTCGAACGCGAAGCTTCACGCCGAATGGTGTCACCCGGGGGTCACGTGTGCTGGGACCGCGACCTGGCAGATTGTCCCAAGAATTCCGTGCGATAGGGCGCCGGTTACTTCGAGCCAGGTGGCATCGCCGTGGAATTACAGTTCGAGAAGAGCGGTCGCCTCGAGGTTCGCGGATGACGATCTCGCGTCACCAAGGGTGCATCGGCGCAGCTACGCGGACCTTGGAAGTGCTGCGAGACTCGATCGCGAGTCCCCGAAGGTGCATCGGCGCAGCTAGAGCTTCGAAGTGCTCCGAGACTCGATCGCGAGTGCCCGAAAGATTCGCAAGCTCGGAAAAAGCCGAACCGTTGCACCGGGAGTCGGTGCAACTCTCGAGTCGCTCCGATCAGATCAGCGCCGAGATCGGTCGAATCACTGCGACAGGGTGCATAGAAGCGGTGGAGGATCGTTTATGAGCCATGTGGACGCGGCGTGGAGCGGAAGAGGCCCGCGTAGAGCAGCCCGCCGTGCGAGAATCGTTGATCAGACTCGGAGGCCTTCGATATCGGCGTCGGTAAAATCCGTGGTCGATCGTCCGACGGTGTTCCTGTCCCGTTGCATCGATACACAATGGGAATTGGAGGTCGGCCGATGACGTGGGGGCGCGTGACGCGCGGGCAGCACGTGACACTGGGACCGTTCCGTGTGTGTGACGCCGCCGTCGCGACGGCGAAAGAAGAGCCACGTTACACCTGGCGCCAGGGCCAGCCGGCGTGACGTTCCGGCTTGGTCTGTGTACCAGGGTGCTACTGGGGATCGCCGTATGCTTGTTTTTGCAGGGCAGCTCTAGCGGGGACCGTGGAAGGGGTTGTCGCCGCGAGCGAGAGAGCGGAGCGGTTCGGCGCGGGCCGGACGGAGACGGAGCGGGCCGCGAGGATCGGACCGAGATCGCGGGCCGGGTGGAACAGTGACGGGAACGGCGGGCTCGAGGCGGGGGGAGGGAAGAGACGCGGAAACCGTTCGCGACGGGGGAGGCGAGGGCGAGGGAAACAAAGCGCGGAGGGGCGACGCGTCGAGCGGAGGGACGGCGGAGGAGGATAGATTGTTGCGATAGCGGAGGAGGACGCGAGAGAGCGCGAGAGAGGGTGCGGAGAGGGTGGAGAGAGAAACGAAGCGGGCATGGGAGCAGGAAACACGGGAAAGAATGAACTAACGGTAGAATACGACACGGCGGAGAGTAAGAGGACAGCGAGGAAGGACGTCGGAGGGGTTGGTTCGCGGAAGGGAGACGGAACGCTCGCGCCCCCTCTTCCCCCACCAGGGAGTCCCGACGAGTCCCGACGTCGGTCCTGCCGTTGCGACGGCGCAACGGCCGCAAGGATCTCCGTCCTTCTTCAGAGATACGGCTTTCCCTTCTCCTCTCGGCAGGGGTGCCCCGCTTCCCGTCGTTCTCGCGCACCCTCGCGCTACCGAACACCGTCAACCAGCCTCTCTCGCCCCACTATCCACGACCGCGGATCGATCCGACGTCCGTCCGTCGGTCCGTCCGTCGGTCCGTCCGTCCGTAAACTCACCGCCGCGGGTTATGCTCGCGTGTACACACCGGGAATCCTGTGTGCCACGCACTAGACACCGACGCCGGAGGAATGTACATTGCCGGCGAACGAGAGACGCTCTCCGCTTGTTCGCTCGCTCGCTCGCACGCCGCGCGATCGTATCCGACTCGCGAACGCGCCGCCGCGCCGCTCCGCGCCGAGCCGCGAGGGACGCGAACGGACACGCGTAGCTGATTCAGAAAGAGTGCACGCGCGCGCCGTGTTATCACGGTGTTGCACGCAGGTAAGTCGACAGCTCGGTCTCGTCCGGCCCCGCGGACGGGACTGCTCGCGCGATTGCCGCGGAACACCGCGATGCTAATGAGATTCCGGCGAGGGTTACCGAGAGGGCTACCGGGAGGGCGCGTTGATAAGCGTCGCGCGAGCTCGCGCCGCGTTTCTGTTTGCTTCGAGACAATCGGGAATGTTTAGCGTTCGCCACCGCGCCGCGCAATTTCGCGTTCTCCGCGCGCGGTGAATTCTTAATCCGCGGCCGACGCGTGCTACGCAAGGCATCTTTTTATTTTTGGAGGCACGTTGGGGGCTGAGCTGTGTTTTGTTGTACGCGCAAAAGTTGTTGAAATCGAAATTTATAGCTCGATCTGTTGTTTAGGATTTTCTGTCGCGATTGACCCCATGCATTGACCCCTTGACATAAGGTGACGAGTTGTGGTCGTTCGTTCATTTCGTATGCCATGCGCGCAGACTTTGACTAACTCGTCGAAATTATTGTTAATTTCTCGGTTGCTTCACTCGTGTGTCGATTATGGTTCGTTTGCGATGTTCAAGATGACCCTAACACCTTCTCGATGGTACCAATAACTAAGTTGCATCCACAATTTGGGAACAGAAGGCATTACTGTAATGTCTCCCTTACTGACGCTCAGGTTGTGCACAGAAATGGACAATTTGGGAAGAGGAGACACGATTGTTCGAGCATTGCCACTCATTTTTATAATTGTGGATAATATATAACTATAAAAATAAACCGCAAGGCTCGAATAATAATCGTATCTCCGATCGTCAACAATTCCAAAAACGAGGTGTAAGGCTCGAATAACAATATCGAATCGAATAATCCATTTTTCTGGACAATTTGAGCGTCAATTAGGGAGACATTACTGTATTTCCGATTGTCAACAATTCTATAAACGAGGTGCAAGGTTCGAATAACAATATCGAATCGAATAATCCACTTTTGTATATAAACCCAAGGAAAATTAAGAAGAATTTACAGTAAAACAGTTCGCGAAGCGTCGCTCTAGAAGGGAGATGTTACTTAGGCGACCACCCAGTATATTCGCATCGTTTCGTCGTAATTTTCACGCACGCATAATTGCACGACGCGGTAACCGAGTACGTTGCGTACGTTGCAGTAATTCATGCACGACTGTACGAGTCTTGTAGCTGCAATTACAGTCACGTGTAAGTAGTTAAGCCTCGAAGTTACGGACACCGCGCGACGTTTCGCTGTCGGGTGCACGCCGGCAAGACAAAGGACATGTAACAAGCAAAAACGGCGCGCGGTGTAGTTACCAACTTAAGATTTATCGTAACGGCGGAGCTCTATAGGAACTCGATTAAAAAACTTTTACCGAAGTTCACCGCGGTGTCTAGATCCTGTTGAACGTTCCCTGTCGCGTAGAAGGTAGAAGCTTTCCGAGGAGCTCCGAATGAATGAAAACACGCCGGTGTTATCCTTCCGTGGAGGTTAAATTCGCGAAGGAAAGCAGGCGGAAACTTTGGCATCCTTATTGATAACGGATACTCGGCTTTCACGGTTAAACAAATGCTCGGAACGATCGAGATTCGAAATAAATCAATTGTGTCCCGGCGATTCGACGAATTCTCCACCCATTCGATTAGGTTAATTCCAGGAAGTTTAAATTTCAATTCTTCGAATTGCTCTGGCACTTTTAATTCCACTCGTTTTGGTTACAAATGCGTAAAATTAGTAAAAGTCTAATTATATGCAAACGAAAGGCTGTAATCCGTGAGAAACATAATATAACCGATATTCTAATATGCGATAGAACTGAAATTACTTAATTCGTGAATTCAGAAAACCGACGATTTTCGCGCAAGTAGTATAAGTCAACCATATGGCAAACATAAGCCAGTTTCCCCTTTTACCGTGTCAATTTTCCAATCGAACGTGAATCTGTTTTTCCAAGATACGAGCCAAGTTACGAATAAAACAGAACTTTTGCGCGATAATAAAGAGCGCAACGGTTTAACTTCTGCCGCATTTGCCGCAGGACACGGTCCATAAGCTGCTGAACCTAAATAACAAAAATCCCTACTCAGCAAGGTGATCAGATATTCCAGAGTCCGCGTCTCCGTAATACCGTAGATAAAAAGTTGCCCCGCGTTTCCTCCGTCAGTCGGAAAATAAGTTTCCAGATTCCGTAAGAATCGTTATGCAGCGATATAATCGTTCCGTGCTTCGAAAAACTATGAAAACGAGCGGAATGAGCCTATAGTCGCGCGCGCGCGCGGCTCTAAATCTCGAACGAGTTCGGAGCAGCGCGAACTTCAGGCTTCCGCGGCTCATGTTTTACGTGTGCCACTTTAACTTCCTTACATGCGGACGAAATTTGAATCGCGGCTGCGTAACTGCAGCCTCACGTTGCGATACGTGCACCGATCCCGCGGTTTCCTCTGCACCGAGTTCGAATTCTGCTGCGAGCTCGCAATCTTAGCCTCGGTACGGGCTGTGCATACGCTACTTTCCCAGCTACAGTGCCAGACAAAAGGATCGCACTCTTTAAAGATAACGTTTCGAAGTTCATTTTAAACATTTAATTCTTATTTATTCAGCGTCGCGAACAAAGCTTCTAAAATAAACAATTTTATTCGAAGGAAAAGAATTTTTATGAAAATACAGTATATACAGGGTGTCCCGAAAATGTCTCGCGGAAATAGGAGGTTTCTGAGGTGATTTGAAGCAACTTTTTCCTTTGCGAAAATTTTCTCCGAGGCTTCGTTTACGAGTTATCAACGAAAAACACTGACCAATAAGAGGCGAGCTCGGCTGGTGCGCGGCGGCCCAGCCAACGAGTGCGCGGAGCCCGGTTCCGCTCATTGGCTGGGCCGCCTCGCGCCAAATGATCCCGCCTCTGATTGGTCACTGTTTTTCGTTAATAACTCGTAAACGAAGCCGCGGATCGCATTTTCGCTAAGGAAAAAGTTGCTTCGAATCACCTCAGGAATCCCCTACTTTCGGATTGCGAGACATTTTTAGGACACTCTGTATAATGTATATATAATACACAGTAATTATGACATTCTTAGCTTTGAACCAAACGAAGCCGTCCCGACGTGTTCTCATACGAGCAAAAATAAGGAAAGCGTTTCAATCCGCAGGATAAAACAAACACCCTGCTATTATAATGTTTTTATAAAACCAACAATATCTTTGAAAAGTTACGACGCTAACGTCTTGCACCATCCCCTCGGATAATGACGGCCCAGTTGGTGAAAAAGACGTCGGCAAGTCCGCGAATCCTTTAAAAATAGCGGCGACCCGTTGGTGAAAGACATTGACAAGTCCATTATTTTGCTTATCCGGTGGTGACCCGGGGGTGAAAGAGACACTGGCAAGTCCA
This sequence comes from Megalopta genalis, assembly GCF_051020955.1. Taxonomy (NCBI): domain Eukaryota; kingdom Metazoa; phylum Arthropoda; class Insecta; order Hymenoptera; family Halictidae; genus Megalopta; species Megalopta genalis. The sequence continues at coordinate 696,626 of NC_135028.1, forward strand.
TTCTTTCGTTTATCTAGTGGCGCCCTAGCGATGAACGATATATTGGAAAGTCCACGGCAAACAAAGTCTCAAACACACAGAATCGAACGTCTCCCTCCGTCCTCGGCTCGTAACAACGGTCCTAATATTTTTCACAGTTTTGTCGAGAAGGGATTGAATATGCAAAAGGGTGTATTCGATTTACAGAAAGGCAAATGTGACTTGCGAAAGGATGAATTTGATTTGAAATAAAATTTAGCTCCGGCCCCCTGTTGTTATTATTATTATTATATAATAATATTATTATATTATATAGATAGAGACTAGATAATTATTGACCAGTTAAATAATAGGGAGCCGGAGCTAAATTTTATAGGCTTCGCACTCGGAATTCATCATTTTATTAATATCGTTATATTATCAATATTATTATTATTATTGTGTTAGTAACCTTAACATTATATTACATATAATTATTAATATAATTATATATTATAATAATATATAATAATATATTATAATATATATTGTACAAAATTTCGGGCTACGGCGACAAAATATCGAGTTCTTGCGCGCGAGTCGCGATATAGCGGACGTCAAGCTGACGCGCTATAAACCCCCCCGGCAGTATCCGAAGGGCGAAAGAGAAATTAGTTCACCGGTTCTTGCGGACCAATGTACCCGCACTGGTAAACCCGGAGCTCGAAGGAAATTCCTTGCCGTTCTCAAACTTCCGTCCACCACTGAACCGAGGGAAGACACCCTTCTGTCCCCCACTCCTCGATGAAACGTGCCAAGGGCTACGGGGAGGGGGGGCCGCGGTGCCTTCGGGTTAACTTGGCCGTCACTTAGTCAATTACTTATTCGTCAGTTGTCAGCCCGCGACTTGGAAGGGCTGAGTGTTCCAACAATTAAGTCAGTCAGTGTTTGAAGCAATTTAGTTAGCTGTGGGAACACTCAGGCTCACTTAATTTGATGGGGTAACCGGATTCCATCAATCTTTAGTCAACCGAGTAATCGGTTTAGCACAAAATTGCGTTAGAATTTTAAGACCACTTCGCTCGACCATCTCGAACTGTTTCGTTCGTTTCTCGGTGTTAACTTGTTAATACCGGAGCACGGCGAAATTTTATTCGGCTCGCGGATACGAGCGAGAGATCAACGATACAAATTTTATCTATCGAATACAAATTTGTCTAGATGATAATTGATTCCAATATGATCTTGTTCGAATTAAAATTCATTCGAATAAGATTTTGTTCGATTTTATTCGTAAAAAGTACAGGGATCAAATTACAGATCGAAAAATATTATTATTATTTATACGTCAAGACTTTGCATCTTCGGAGATGCAAATTTAAACGCGACGATTATCATAAAAATCAGGAAAAAAACCGTAAACTTTGAGAGCATCTAATCGTTGAGTAGTTTCGAAAATGGTAAAACGCTGACTTAAATTCCCTTAATCGCACACGAACCAAAAAAATTCGATGCCGCAAAAATCCCTGACATCTGGACAAAAAAGCGACGCGTTTTTCACGGAATGACCCACGAACAATCGGTGCGTGCAAAAAAGCTTAAGCTCGTCTAATTCGTCGCTGGTTACGCCGCTGGAAACAGCGGCGTCCACGTCGGCGTCGTTTGTCGCTCGGAAACAGCGAAGTAAAGTTTTCCGAGGACAATCGAAAGCGTGGTGGCCGGTTTAAAACACGAATAAAGAGTAACCAACCGTTCTCGTTGCGGCCGTGCCAGCCGGACCAATTACCGGTTAGACAGACAATTGCGGGGGATGCCGGCTTTGATCGTTCGCGAAGCTTCTAATCAGGACTTTCACGGTCCTTCGATGAAATTAGCTCGATCGGCCCACCCGATCGCTTGTATCGTGGCCGGCTTCGACAGATTCCACGATGATCGTCTTCCGTCTACGGAGGATCGATGTTCGTTTTACCAGCTGAATAAATCTGGCCGGAGCTCCTCGCGGAGATAACGCGGCCCGAGGAGAGCAAAAGAGAGAGAGAGAGAGAGAGAGAGAGAGAGCGGGCTGCTTCGCGGTCAATGCGTCCGATGAAGCAGATTCCGCTTCCATTTATCAGATTGCCGCGACTACTGTACGAGCTAATGGTTCACGTACGATTTTACGGTGGTATGGGTGCGCGCACAATTACCATCTCCGAACGAGAGCACAGAGAAATCACGAGGGCACAGAGAAATCACGGGAGCGCGGAGAAATCGCGAGCGAGCGCGTCGATCCCCATAGAACGCGCGCGAGCCGCGTACACGCCTAAACACTCGCGCGCAACCCATCGGGCACTTCTGATCTCTAAGCCGGTGTGTACCGAGCGCTTCAAGACTCGTGCGTTCATCGATCCGCAATTAGTGTACGCCGGTGTAATTAGTTCGACGCTTTGGAGAATTGATAACGTTTACGATATTTCGCTGACAGCTTTGCCGTTTGTTCAGCCACGTCACGGCTGCTCGGATACCGCTGGGAGATCGGTTACGGTAACAATACTAATTTATAATCGATTTACAGACCTTTGTTTCGCCGCGGCCGAGGTCCGCTGCGCTTTAAAATAACTGCTGTTCGGTTTAACGTAGGCGATCGCTTCTGTTTAACTTGCGTTTAACCGCGACGCGCACGCATTATCGCTCGCGGCGTTTTAAATCGTAGGAATCGGGCTCCGAAGTTATAGTGAACTCTTCCAAATCGACGCTTAGATTATGCTAGAAAAAATTGGCTATGGAAACAAGCCGCTAGGCTCGCGAACGATCGTGCGTTCTCTTTGCCTAATCTAAAATAATTTCTCCAGTCTTTCTCGTATTTCGTTTCGTCGGGCAAAAGCATGAAACGCTCGCAGAAAGCTGAAACGAATATTTCTCGTCGGGAAGGAACGAAAAGAAAGCGAGCCAAAGTGAAACTCATAATAAAGTAACAGATATTGTATCGCACGAACTTTCTGAGAGAAGCGCACATCTCCTCTGTGCTCGCGTTTCATATAAGAATCTTGATTTTTACGATGTTCCTCGTGGGTATTCGTCGACCGTTTCACTTTTCAGCTTACCCAGCCTAACCCGGTGTATTAATTCACTCTGCTCGAGCTCGGAATGCTAATTGCTTCTACCGAAAGCGTTGCAGTAAATTCGCGGCTCGTTTTTATAGTTGCTGAACTCATTGAAGAGAATTTACTGTAATTATCAACGTTCGAAATATAGCTGAATAATGGAACCATCAAATTTTGTATTTTCAAGGTTATTTATTAACTGAAGAAAGGTACGAAGTGTCCTGTTAACATTGATTAAGACTACAGTCGTTTCTACATTGTGTCGCAAAAATGCCTCGCAATCTGGAATCCAGGGATTCCCGAGGCGATTTGAAGCAACTTTTTCCTTTGCGAAAATGCAATCCGCCGCCTCGTGTGCGAGTTATTAACGAAAAACGCGGACCAATTGTAGCGCGAGTGCGACCGGCGCTCCGCCCATGCGTCGCGATGGCCATTCGACGCAGCGGCACTGGTCGCGAGGGCGTGGCGTCAGCGATCTCTCACCGGTCACCGTTTTTCGCTAATAACTCGTAAACGAAGCGTCGTATTGCATTTTTGCAAAGGAAAAAGTTGCTTCAAATGACCTGAGGAACCACTCGAAGTATTTATCGAAGTATTTTCCGAAGCACAAAGCCCTTCCGGGCCGGGAGAATCTCGCAGTCACGAATACGCGAGAACGAGCTAGTTCGATAGAGACGCGGTTGCACGCGTTTACAAGCGTTTAGCGAGGAGTGCGTAGGCTGTGCATATTAATGCCGTTAGGTAGGAACTTACCGCGCGTCCGTAGCCGCGAAATTGCGCGTGAACAGGCCACGGTTGAGGAGCAGATTTGATTCGACGTGCTCGCGAAATTGCCCTCTGCTCGTGAGAAACTAAGTTTCGAAACGATAGTTTAATGATGGCTACGGCCGCGAGTTTGAATAACACATTGTTAGTCGGCAAGCTGTCTGTAATACCCGGCCGGAGTCTATGAACTAGGAAATCTCATCGAGCCTAAGTAGTTAGCGGACAGCTCTGATCCATTTCATAGCGATTCCGATAGAACTTTAACTCTTTCCACGCTGCGCGAGGAACATGTACATAGATCCCAGCGATATTTTCCGACTGCCAGAAAGATAATTTGGATCTCATAGATGCATTATTTTGCAATAATCTGATACATCTGACTGTATTCTATTATTTTTGATTGGTAATAATTACTAGACCGTGCAAATTTATGCGAATTCATATTTTAGGGCAATGAACCGAATGAATGAAGTCTTAATTGTAAAAATAAGAATAGAATAATAATAATAGAATAATAGATAATAGAATAATAGAATAACATTATATGAATAAATATATAATATTACTCTATTATTCTATTATCTATTGTTCTATTATTATTATTTAGTATTTATATTGTTTAGTATTATTTAGTATTATTATTTGTATTTAAATACATATCTAATTGATAGTAAATATAAATACTAAATTATACAATATTTTAAATACATATCTGTGTTCTTCAAATACATCGGCCGAACACAATTTTATGAATTTTTTCTAATATCCACGGAAGTAAATACATATTTGCAAAATCCATAGCGCACGTATTTAATACAAAACTTGCATGCAGTTTGCATATTGTTGTATTTACCTAGTCTGCGTATTTGCTGTATCGTGAGTATACATAAACTTCCGCAGTTTACCGATACCAACAATGTTCATGACTATTTGTTCATCGAATCTCAGTTATGCTTCACTGATTTGATGTTCCGTTCGCTTCGGTTTTACATGTTTAATATATAATATGTAATAAACTATTCTAACAAAAAATCTACGGTATTATTACAAGCACTTTCTGGACCAAAAAATTGTCGATATTCGAAGCCGTCGTATCTTCGCGGGAAAAAATCGTACAGCAATTCCCCCGAGCTCATTTTAAAGGGCGAAGCCTCTACTTTTATGGCTTCGAACTTATTTTTTTGCGAAGACTCTGTACCGTTGCGAAACGGAACGGAAAGCTGAAACTGCTCGTTCTCCTCTCAGGCATTTCAAAATTCCAACGAACAGCGAAGTTTGGACGGTTAGAGGAGAATTTACATAGGAGATTTTTCGGTGTTTCATCGCATTTTAAATGTCAAGTGGCCCGCCGACACGATATTGTCACACCTTGCGGTACACAGGCAATAAACACGCACAACAGATACGCGAAACACGCACTACGCACACATTAATCATATGAACAGAACACGCTCTATATACACCCGCGAAACTCACACTAAGCAAACACATTGCGCGTACACGGATATGCATACGTACAATAATATGTGCATACAAATCATACAGTCGGACCGTGCAAACTCGTCCGTGGTGTACTGACCCCGAATGCCGGCGGCTCACTTTTTGCGCAAAGTACAACGAGATTTCCCTCAACAAACTCATCTCCCTCTCTCTCTCTCTCTCTCTCTCTCTCTCTCTCTCTCTGAAAACAGACTTCCAAAAAAGATATCTTAAACCTCGCAGGAGTCGTTCGAATGTCTACGATTTGGCGAGGCAAAAGCGAGTACTTTTCGGACGCATTGTTAGCATTAAGTTCATAACGCTGCACCGATTCACTTGTTCCATCGATTCTCAGTGCACATAGCACTGTCCTCCTTTTGGATCGAACCACTTGTGGTATTTATTCGGAATCAGGACTTCGGCAGTTGATAGCGAACGGCACGTGAACTACTTTAAACTCAAAGATTTACTTATTTAACATTACTTTCCCCGGTTATGGCAGAAATTCGGAGCTACGCGAGAATCGGAAGTTCGGAAACAACTTTTAAATTAACTTTGCTATCCTCCTATCGGTTCGAGTAATGTCGTCGAATCCATTAAGCACACAGTTTCCTAGGAATCCGTATTCCAAAAGTAGAACGACCTGTATCTGCTCTTCGCAAATTGTCCGTTTTTGTTCACAAGCCGAGGGACAAGTGCAGAGAATTTATTGTACGGTAATGTCTCTGTAATTGACGCTGAGATTGTCCACGAAAATGGACGATTTAAGAAGAGAAGATACGATTATTCGAGCCTCGCGACTCATTTTCATAGTTGCCGATTGTTAACGATTATAAAAACGAGCTGCAAGGCTCGAGCAATCGTGCCTTCTCTTCCCAAATTCTCCATTTTCGTTCCCAAACCGAGCGTCAATTAGAGAGAACATACTGTATCTCGAACATCGACGATTTCTCGCTCGGAAAATGGTCGCTTAATTCGTCGGCTTCGCGCATCGAAGCGATCAATGATCGCGATCTCGAGCGATCCGTGCCAATTACAGGATTCTTACTCGTGTCCCGCGTTAAAAAAAAAGCGTTTCCACGTCACCGAAGAAGCCCACGGGCAGCAGACTGGTCTTGCGACAGCCTCGCAGACAGCGAAAACGAGAGACACAGCAATCTGGAAGCGAACGCTAAGGGCTAGGTTTAATAACAGCGCACGACATCCCCCGGTCTTCCTCATCCCCTGCTACGCCGAATAATCTCCGCAAACAGCATTGCAAGTTATCCTGGCGCGGGAACTGTTTCTCATGTGCCGCGAATGACCGTGCTGGAGAATACTAGAGGATTGAACCGTCGACGCGCGTTCCCTCGGCAAGGTCCGGCCCGCGTTGGCTCGCGCGGGGATCAAGCCGAGACTATTAAATCCGCGGGCCTTCGGTGCGATCTTAATTGCCGGTTTAATAAATTCCGGCGGCCACGGTGAAACGTAAATCCGCGCGCGGCGGACAGTAGTTCCGCGGCGGCGTACGTTTTCTCGGGCCAAACGGCGCGGCGCGGCGAACATAAATACGCTCGCCGGGTGCGTACGTTACCAGGCGATAAAGGGAAAAAAAACGCGGGCATTCAGGTGTAAAACTATCCCGCGGATGCAAATGCAGCTCGTGTATCTCGGCCGTGTCCGAGAGGCGTCCGTCGTTGCTGCGTACTTTTGCGTGTGCGGCTACAAATTGCAGGAGCCGCGCACGCGCCCTCCACTCGCGTACATATGCATCGAAACGTTCGAGAATATGCGCACCGCATATTTTCCGCGTCCGCGGTATGCTCGAACAGGCTCGTACATAAAATTACTCCCCAGTGCCCTCGTGTTCGTGTCTCGATAACGCTACGGTGTTGCGCGCACCACGACGGGGTAAGTGCGCCCCGATTACTGTGTCGCGTTCAAGTCGCGTCCGAAGTTTCCGACGAATTGAATCGCGTTTCGCACCTCTGAAAATATTTCAATTATATGCTGGCGTTTCTTATGCGAGTCTTTCTTCATCATTGAAATACGCAGAGGACAGTTGCTGAGCGAGTTACTGTGCCCTTCGAAAGATAAGACGTTAATTCTAGTTGCTGTGTGTCAATTTTTGTACACCGATCTAGTTTGTACGCGTGTGTGTTTGTGCGTGTCAATTTCTGTACACCGATCTAGTTACAAGTTGTTAACCTGAAATGTTGCTTAATCTAAAATGTTTTCGACATATTGAATGCATTAAAGAACGAAAAATATTCCTTTCGAAATTCCTTGTCGGTCGTAGCAACGCTCGAAATAACTCGATATTAATAAAAACAAGAACTGTCAACCGAACACCAACGATTAGAAATAATTATTTGTTGGACGGAAATAATAAACAGCGTTGTTCGTTTCTTTCCCATTTATTTTTTAATATTTATCGTCGAGTGTCCACCACCATTTCTGACCAAATAAACATTTGAAAATCCCCGCATCAGATGCCGTGCGTCGGGTGTTTACATAACTTTGAGTTGCAAAACGGTCGTCCGTGGTTTACTAAATAGAGATACAGCCCCTTAACCCTTTGACCACCGGTGACGCCCAAAGGCGCTTAGAAAACTTGCGTTTATGATACTGTAGGCGCCTATAGACGCTTAACCTAGTTCGGTCCACCGACGCGAGAGGCGCCCATGGGCGCCCGAAAAATGTTATCGATCAAAGAGCTTAATGTTTATGTTAAATTTATTAGTGCGTTCCGCTAACAATGCGGAATGCAAAGAAATAAATAATATTGCAGTGGTATTCAGTGTTTCGATTATTTGAATGTACAGTGAATTCTGCCTAACTTACCCTCAGCTTCCATAATAATAATAATAATAGTAATAATAGTATAATAATAATAATAATAACAGTAATAATAGTACAATAATAATAATAACAGTAATAATAGTACAATAATAATAATAACAGTAATAATAGTATAATAATAATAATAACAGTAATAATAGTACAATAATAGTAATAAAAGTTAATAGTATAATAATAATAATAATAATTAATATAATAATAACAGTAATAATAGTATTATAATAACTATTATTAATATAATTATAATTAATATAGTAATAGTAATTAATATAATATTATACATATAAAATGTATGAACAATTTAGGAAGAGACACGATTATTGGAGCCTCGCGACTCCTTTTTATACTCGACGATCGTCAATACCTATAAAAAGGAGCCGCTAGCTCGATTAATCGTGCCTCCTTTTTCCAAATTGTCAATTTCCAAGCTGAGTGCCAACTCTCTCGTGAATGCACGTCTGTCGAAAAGTTCATCGTTCCCGGTGCACGCCGTGAATTAGTATCCCACCGTATGGCACGGCTGCCGCGTCTCAAAGTCCGCCCCGTAGTCAAAGGGTTAAGAGATTATAAGCGTCGCACTCGCTGCTTTCGATTTCCCTCGGAACTAAGCTGTCGCTAACGGGCATTTCTAAGCGTATCGCTCGTTTACCAAAGCCGTAGCATAATTATAAAATCTTGATGCGAGGAAAACGCGAGTCTGAAGGGAGGATCCCGGTCGAAACTCTCGTAGCGTAGAGACGAGTTTCCGTGAATTTATTTCAGCCAAAATGCTCAGCCAACCTACTCGAGATTATGGAAATATTTCATTATCGGGCTCGACTATAATCCAAGCTTATGTCAATCCACGATGCACGAATAATATCGCAGACAGCGATCACGATAATTGATATAAAAAAACATCAGTGAGAAAAAACGAACGCCGAATCGGATTTGGTTTCGCGCTAAAATTAGTCTTGAATCCTGAACCACCCTTTGAACTGTCAGGTCGTAACACGTTGACTTAGGGCAAATTGGACTCGTCGTAACCTGATTATGACCTTGACTCGACGATGCGTGCGACATATGCGCTCTCGAGGCGTTGCATCGTTCGCTGCGATGATTCGAACCGATTATTTGTTGGTCAATTAAACCGTCGACCAACGAGGCCGAGTGTTGGATAAGGAGCAAGGATAATTTAAAAAAAATACACTACTTGAAAAATGAGTAGAGACTTCTTCGAAGGTTGCCAAAGAAGGGCTGTGGAAAAGTAAGGGATGCTCGAGCATATTTTTTTTAGTATCTTCGAATTACTTTCACTTTTTTAATCGATCGTTACACACCATTTATCCATGGAAGCCGTATGGATTATTAGCGCTTTATAATTAGAACGAAATATTTTCTATTCCAAGTAACATCAAAGAAATGCTTTCGGCTTATTATAGACCTCCCCGTCCCGGTTGAAGTAGGTTAATCGCACGCTTTAAGGTTAATGTACATCGGTAGATGGTGCGGTATCAGTAATACGTATACATATGCGCATATAGCAGAGGTAAACAGAGTACGTACATATTGTATATATATATATATATGTATACACATGCACATGTACATATATCGGTGCAGGTGTACCATGCACACAAATTATTATACTCCACTTTGACGAGACCGTGGATCCACAAGGATTATTGACACGTTATTGTAAAAGGAATTTCGTTGAACTTTGCAGCATGTCCGATACTTAAAACTATTATTCTCATGAATTTTATAATCAATTTATATAAACACGAATGTTCAAAAATCACAATTATCGTAGACACAGTGCTTACGAACGACGCGAACGATTTTTATTATATAGCAAATTCTCCTTAATTGAGGCGAGTCCTTAACTTTTTAGTAACTGGGATTAATAAGACTAATAGGAGCCTATTAGTAAGCACTAATATTAGTCCTATCAGTAATTCTTTATACAAAAAAAAGGACAATTCGGGAAGAGGAGATACGATAGTTACCGATGGCCAACAACTATAAAAATCGCGTCTCCTCTTCCCAAATTGTCCAATCGTCCCGATCGTCCACCAATCGTCAATAATACCGCGACAATATCGAAACTTTCGACGAGACAATTGAACGAAAACACGCGTCTTCCTTGCTACAGTCTTCCGAGAGATTTTGTCTAGGTTGAATTTGTTCCGGGCGCTTGGCCGCCGATTATTATTCCGCGATGGTAGTTACGGAAATTCGGACGAGCAACACGCCGGGAAGTTAATCGAAATACTTTGGCGTAATTAGATCTTCATAATCGATTTCGCCGCGACAGGTTTAATCGATCGCGAGGCGTACAACTCATGATTGCACAGTCTAATGAGCCGAAACTTCGTTAACCTTACTGCGCTGGGTCCAAGGACCCTAGATTCTTGGGCTCTCTCCAATTTCGTGTAAACGTCTAGCCGGTAACGAACCTGCCACGCCGAAATTCGGTCGTACGGTTATTTTTTATCGTTTACGAAACTCGGGAAGAAATTCCCGTGGCACCGGCCGATATTAACTTCCCCGCAATTGATCCCTAAAGCCCCATTTCGTAGCGAAGACTAAATCAGAAATTGTGTGCCGACGCAGACTTGGAAACTTTAAACCTTTCGGAGTCCGACGTTTTATTATTTACGCCGGAAATCAACGCCTTAAATTCATCTGCTGTATCGAAATATTTAACTTCGAAATACAGTAATTTCTCCCGGAAATGCTATATTTCGGGTTGCTGCGAATTTCCCTGTGCTAGATTCATGATTATGTAATTTAGTGCTACGTCGATGCTAATAGTGGCATGTGGTCTGCGAATTGCCTTTGAATAGTGGCATGTGCCCTCCGAATTGACTTTAAATAGTGGCATGTGGTCTGCGAATTGCCTTTGAATAGTGGCATGTGTCCTCCGAATTGGCTTTGAATAGTGGCATGTGCCCTCCGAATTGCCTTCGAATCATATTACACTGAAAATCAACGCCTTAAATTCACGTAACATCGAGGTATTATAATTAACGGAACTAGGAAAAAAAGGAAGGTTGACAAATAATTTGGTGCAACGATTTCGAAGCTGTTCTTAGACCGTGCTATTTTAGCTGGAAAAAATGTCCAGTGGAACGAAGGAATAAACGAAGCCGATGAGACGTTCCAGTGTAGAAAAGTGTAGAGCTGCTCGCCGACTATCGTCGACCGCGTACAACGAAAACGTATCATTATTACAGGGCAGAATGTGGCCAGCACGAATCACGGTCTTCTCGCTTCACGGTTAACAAAGTTTCGCTTCGTTAAGTTCTAGTGTTACCGAACACCGCCGCGTGCCAGACAGTTGATTAATTTGCCAGATAACGTTCGAGCCGGCACTTGACGATTATACAAGACGGCCTAAAAAAGGCACTTGTTGCTCGCGTGACTCGGCCAGGGGGTGCACCGATGAAACTTAGTTAAGCCGTAGTTCGCCAATTTTCGTTTCCACCCGCATCAAACGCGAAACAACCGTGACCTTTGTCACGTGTGCGCCGAACCTAGGGCAGCAGCCAAGTTTTGACCACAACGAGAAAAAAATAACAAAACTGTGAACAGACTTAACTAATGTACATGTCTGAGGATTTGTAAATTTGTATGATTTTTTATCTGTAGAAAATTGAACTCAAGTTTGTGCTTTATAGGTGGATCGCTTAAAATCTAATTAGATTGTTTCAATATAAATTGTGATAGGCGTTCGTTCATTGAAAATAAATTTGGCTTGAATTTGCAGTTAAATTTTGGAAAATTTAGTCAAAGTATGATTTTTTCGTACGCGAGATCTCTTTCAAAATGAATCGTTTACGAATCTGTGCTTCCGACAAATTCGTTCCGTAAATAGGTCTCAATTTTGTACAAATATGTGCTGTACATTCTGTTGCAAGATATTTGTATTTGTTCGATAAACTGCCATCTAGCGGTGCGAAGTTGCGTTCCTTGTGACAGAGGAGTTCCGCTGGTTAGGTTGCGACACGCGTATAAGGGAAGTTATAACAGTTGTTACAGATATTAAAGTTTATACGTATAATAAACATAAAATAGTTGTAATCATCGAGTTCAATGCAAAATTAGAGAGAGAATCTGCTGTATGGACTTAAAATGTTAACTGAATATGTCTCCCTAACTGACGCTCAGATTCTGCACAAAAATGGACAATTTGGGAGGAGGAAATACGGTTATTCGAGTCTTGAAGCTCGTTTTTATAGTTGTTGACAATTCGTAACTATAAAAATGAGTCCCGAGGCTCGAATAATCGTATCTTCTCTCCTTAAATTGTCCATTTTCGTGGACAATCTCAGCGTCAATTACAGAGACATTACCGTATAATAAATTCTCTGCACTTGTCCCTCGGCTTGTGAACAAAAACGGACAATTTGCGAAGAGCAGATACAGGTCGTTCTACTTTTGGAATATGGATTCCTAGGAAACTGTGTGCTTAATGGATTCGACGACATTACTCGAACCGATAGGAGGATAGCAAAGTTAATTTAAAAGTTGTTTCCGAACTTCCGATTCTCGCGTAGCTCCGAATTTCTGCCATAACCGGGGAAAGTAATGTTAAATAAGTAAATCTTTGAGTTTAAAGTAGTTCACGTGCCGTTCGCTATCAATTGCCGAAGTCCTGATTCCGAATAAATACCACAAGTGGTTCGATCCAAAAGGAGGACAGCGCTATGTACGCTGGGAATCGATGGAACAAGCGAATCGGCGCAGCGTTATGAACTTAATGCTAACAATGCGTCCGAAAAGTACTCGCCTTTGCCCCGCGCCGGCCGAGCTGGCCTCCTATTGGTCGGTGTTTTTCGTCGATAACTCGTAAACGAAGCCGCGGATTGCATTTTCGCCGAGGAAAAAGTTACTCCGAATGATCTTGGGAACCCGCTGTTTCCATATTTCCATTCCATATTGAGAGACACTTTTGGAACAGCCTGTATATCGTTGACGGCGTTTCCAATGGATAACCGAGGAAGTTGTCCGAACAGGAATATCGACGCTAGGCAAAACGTGTTTCGAGCATATTTATCTCATGCTCGGATAGACACATTAGGCTCGTTTGCAGAAGAAACAGGCTGCCCGAGCCTGTAAATCACGGCGCGGCAAGCTAGAGACGATGTTGAACAGGAATTATTATTAACCGGGCATAACTCTATGCCGCGTTAAATTCGACTTGATTATAGCGAGACGAAGTATCCGACGAAATTGTTAATCCGATCCGAGCGCGCCGGCCAGAAAATATCCGCTTAATTCGGAGGAGACCACCTAAATCACTTACACTTCCACGAAGTCTGTTAAATTGCTTGGAAACAGCCTCGGCCACTGCGTTTACGAAATACCGCGGAGCTACTGCTGAAAAATGAATTCCCGCGGCAGAAAACAAACTCGCGATCGTGTAATCCGAAATGAAATAATGTTGGAGAAACGTTGCCCGTCCGGCTGCTCCGGCACAGAGGATCCGGGCTTTTTTAAATCCCGTACGCCGTTGCAGCTGGTTCGCCCATGAGTTCGCTAAAAAATATTATTAACATATCGTTCGTCGGATTACGGGATCGCGGATCTAGATTCTCGCTGTATCGATCGTTCGAACGAAACAACCTAATTCGTGTCCCTCCCGTCCATTTTCGACGAATAAGCGATACGCGATACGAATTAATCATGTAAAACGATGTACAAACTGTCGGCAAACTCGATTTCGAATGTTTATTCCGTGACATCCGATAGCATCGAATCGAACGATTTAATTATTTAAGTAGTTCGAGTTATCGAAAGTTTAATTTGAGAAGCTACAAGATCATTTGGACGGATAAATTCGGTATCGAAAATCTTATATTATTACGAGTATTATTATGAATTATATTGCGAGCCGAAAAAGAGAAGAACCTTTAATGCAATTGAAAACGTCGAGGTCGTAGCGTAAATATAAAACTCTGTCTGCAACGGTCGACTGCGAAAAATACTATGTCGAGCTTCCTTTAAATGGTCGAACGATAAAATAGAAAAGTGTGCCAAGACCACGTGTCGGACCGTAAACGAACGACGGTTTTCGTGATGTTGACGTTAGCTCGAAAGTCGATCAAAACGAGCCGTATCGCAAAAAGTATTATTCAACAGGACTGACGCTGACGTAGCCATAGAAACGTTCTATCGGGCTATAGAAAGTTCCCGAGCTCCGCATACGTCAAACATAGCACATACTTTGATAGCTTTGAAAGCTACAAATTTTTCTACAGATTTTACTTCCTCTAAATTTTATTTCAACTTCGATCGTTATATCTCGACGAAATTTTTACTTCGCAGAGAACGACTCGGTGACTCCTTTTTTCTATCCTCGTTCTCTTTAATTAAAAACTTCGGCAAGAGACAATCTTTTGTTACTTTTTAGGTGGATAACGATGCGACATTATTATTACAATAACTTTAGAAACAACATTTATTAAATTGAAGATATTAGGTTCAGGCATAAAGTAAACAAGATAACGTTTATATAAAATAACATGTGAACTGATCGAAGCGACTGTATCTTTTCTCGCGAAAAGTCATTCGTACAATCGAGCCAAAAGGCGACAGCCAAATAAGTAGAGCTCCCCGATATCGAGTGAAAGAAAGAACAATAATCGAACAATAGCAAAATAATGACAGATTTAACGATCGGTTCGCAGCGCCAGGCTCCTCCAGAAATCAAACGATTACAAGAGAGCAATTTAATTCCGAGAAGCCCCGCGAAATTAAACGGAGGAACGTAAATGCGACAGCAAAAAAAGCTAAGGATCAGATAATAGCGAAGTAAAGAATAGTAGTAAATTAACGATTCGAGATTCCATCTCCTTGCAGTACGAAATCAGATATAACAATGAAATAGTGAGGTAAGAATAGTCGTGAATTAACGATCCTAGATACAATCTCTGTCCTGTACGAAATCGGATATAACAATGAGATCTAGATCGGCCGGAGCTTCTCGAAAGTAAGCGACAGGAACCAGGAATCAGATAAATTGACTAAATAAATTGTCAATTCAAACTCTCGTCTGCTGCGCGAAGCGGGTCGCGGAAAAGGAAAAATGTATAATTTGCCTCGGTTCTCCGCCAATTATCTGAAAAAAGAGCGAGAAGATGAGACGACAAAGAGCGTCGACATGCGAAAATACGGCCAAAATTCAACTTTCCAAGCTTTCGGAAACACTTTTTCTGCTATAAAGTGGCGATCTGCTATATTGAAATATTTAATTCCGAAATACAGTAATATCTCCCTAGAATGCCAAATTTCGGGTTGCTGTGAATTTCCCTGTGGTCTAGTCCTGCGTCTATGCAATTTATTGCTACGTCGATGCTAATAGTGGCATGCGACCTCCGAATTGCCTTTGAATAGTGTCAAGTGGCCTCCGAATTGCCTTCGAATCGTGTCAAATGGCCTCTGAATTGCCTTCGAACCGTGTCAAAAATTGAAAATAAAAAGGCGACTCGGTATTCTCGGATCTGCCGGTCTTAATCCCGAGCTGCGAAAATATCCAGGAGAAATGACTGCGGTGCTAAAATAATTTCAGCATTGCTCAAGTAATTAGCATTACTCGAGGCCCGAGTACGAGGAGCATAACCGAAGGGACCGGTTCAAATGCTGGCCGCACGAAGGAAGTAATTGACAATCGGACGACCGTGGAGATCGGCGCCGGGGCCTCTTTGCATAGTCCTCTGCGAGCAATTTCGCGAAACGTGTTCCAGACACGCGCGGCCGTCATTGTCGAATGCAAAACGCGTCTCTAATTTATTCATACACGACAACCGGATACCGCGGGCGCCGATAATGGCCGCTGTTCTTCGTTACAGACGATTCTGTAATTCGAGTAATTAGTCGTAACAAAACCGCGCGGGGCGGGGAAAAGGGGGACGGCAGGTAGACTCGGCGGCCGAGCAGAAGAGCGGGGGACAAGTCAGCTCGTTGGGAACAGCACCCAAGGGAGATCCGCGCCGGATACGAGGGAGTCGGATATCCGTTCGCGAGGCGAGCTGCCGAAAGAAAACGCGGAAGAAAGTCCGACGGGAGCGAGTTTACGAGGAACAGGGAAGTTAAGTCGAGGTGTCATTAACCGAACGACCGGCTGTTTTGGTTAATGAGCTACACCTGCGCCTAAATGAACACGTAAGCTTGTTTTTATGGCTCCGGGACACCGTTCGTACACGTGCGGTGTATATATATATAAGCGACGACTAACTTTCCGGTTTTCATGATAAACACGTTTCTACGAGGCTGTACAGTCAAATACAGTAATGTCTCCTTAATTGAGATCGTTCGGAGTGACTTTTTCCTCGGCGAAAATGCAATCCGCGGCTTCGTTTACGAGTTATCGACGAAAAACACGCGAATCGAATTGGATGCAATTGCATGAATGTTTCTGCTTCGGGGAATTATAGTTTTTTTGCAGCATTATAATCGCCGTGTGCCTTTAGCTCGTTAATTAACCTTAGATTTATCGAATAAGGCATATCCAAGTTACTGATTGCAAGATAAACAAATTTTGATACCTCCTATTCGATAAATACAGGCTCGATTATGCCCGGAAACATAGCAACGGAGGCACAGAAATCGGCCACACAGTAACTAGCTCCACTACTCTGCGCTATATCAGCAGCACACAAAGGGGATGTCCCCTAACTTTGACCGTAAACAATTACGAAATTCGTCGAGTGCCTTCGATAATCGTCCTCGAAGTAAAAAAGCGTCCCATTAAACGGGACCTCTATGCGGCCTTCTAGGGAGTACGTTCGAAAGGAGGCAAAGGGTCAGCAGGGTAGCCAAGCCAGGCCAGTTCGCCGGTTGTACAGGCGAACGGATTCAATGGCTCGCGATAGGAAAATGGCAAAGCGGGGTCGGTCGAGTAACGATCTCTCGAATCCATTCTCGTTACAGCGTGAAACGAGGCTGACATGGGACCGCCGTCTGAAGGAAACTTTCATCGGGAGTTCCCGCGGAAAGAAACGCTCCTTTGGGAGGAGCCGTTCCGACTCAGCCAATCGAGCCGCCTCCTTGCGCAAAGCTTGACGACCCATAACGCAATCTTTCAAGCGCGGCGAGAGGAGACCGGCCGGCGTATCCTCCTCGGTTCCTGCCTCGTCGTTCTGCAAAAACGGACCGGGCTGACCGCCTAGCCTGCTCTCCTCGATCTTCCTCTCCTCGATCCTCGCACACCTGACGGATCAAAGGACTCTCTCCGCGAGCCAAGGGACAGCTGCGACGCATCCCTCTCCGAGAGTCCGTCTTCCCAGGGCTTGCTCGACGATCGGACAACAGCGAATCGCGCGCGACTTGGAACGCGTTTTACGAGCGACCGGATTCCTTCGTCCTCGTCCTTCTCTTGTTTTGCAAACTGCGATCGCCAGCCAGGATTGCTCGTTCGATGGATTACGCGAGCACCGTGGCGCGTCGTTCCCGCGCCTCGTCGACTAGCAGGAATTAAAGCAATCGCGGCGGCGGAAGCGTAAAAAGTTACAGCCCGCGGGACGTGTCGGTACTTTACGCCGATGCTCTATTTTGATCGCTGCGAGCTCGCTGCTACATTCTACGAGCTGTAACCGAGATGTCTTAACGAGGATGTCGGGATTTAAATACCCCGTTGATGGCCGCGAAGGAGACCCGATCGCGTGTTTTACAACGTTCGATCGGCGATCGCTCGATCCTGGATTTTAAATCGCGTCCGCAAGCGGAATAATAACCGGCGTCGCCGGATAGTTTATAGATTGGTTAAATTATTACCGCGACCTTCGCTGCATTCTTTTTTGCCTTCGCTTTGCGTTCATCTTTTTTTTTCGGGTACTCTGGTTATTCCTTCGGTTGTATATTATATAAATAAATTGCAAAGATCCTATATATATTATTATAAATTTAAATAGCGTAATATTTCAATATTTAAATATATAATTAATGCTGCGAGTGATTGCTTGCAGGCAGAAGCAGTTGAATGTCCAAAGTTTACATCTCTAATCGTCAGACCGAGGACTCCGCGCTGCTGCGATTAGAGAGGTAATACTATACAATGATTTCAGGCTTGCGAGTCGACTCCTTTTGGAAAAGTTCGTCTCGCGTTTCGATAACATAGTAGCTGTCTTCGTGGGAAGATCGAATGGCAAACCGTCGGTTAGGTAAACAATTAAATTCTCTGGTTCGTGACTATAACTAGTAAGGTGAACACGGTGCATTTATTGTCGATGAATTATCCTGTGAGCCGTGCAACGTCAGCGTCGCATTGTTAACGAAACGCGAGGATAGTCGTCTTTCCTTCGAAAGATCTTCGTTTCCAAGAAGTATTTATTTTATTATCACTTCGAATGGGGGAATGTTTGAATCCGGTAAAGTGTACTGTTTTTCTAGACGGAACTATTAAGGTGTGCATTCAAAGATTTAACCCTTGGTTTCTGTAAATTGTTTAACAGATAAGTGCACATTTTGATCAATATCAGTGTAATTATTTCCAATTAATTTCCAATCATTTATAAATAATTTCCAATTCATTTCCAATTCATTTCGAATAATTTCCAAATAATTTCCAATTCATTTCGAATAATTTCCAATTAACCTCCAATAATTTCAGCGATCTAGAAAAGCTTCAAAGCAGCAAGTTTCAATAAGATTTCATGAAACATTTCGAAGAACCGGTCCTCGAGCTCCGGTAAAAAATGACGTTGCGCCGTATCGATGCAGGGCGACTAATGCGCAAAAAGATTGAAATGAATCAAGCGTGGATAATAGTTTTAAAGGCATTTTGCATATGGTCCTTTTAATCGAACGAATTGCGCGCTCTTCCCGTACGTTCCGAATGCTCGCGCGTAACCGAGTCCGCCGCGATAAAGGGAGAGAGAGTCATCGAGTCAAAAAATCTAGCATTCGATTTACATACGATCGAAACAAGAAAGAACGAACCCGTTCGCCGAGCCGGGTGGGAAACCGAGATCCAACTCGGGGGGATAGCGTCGCCGTTTTTTCGTCGGCCGTTTTCCGCGGTTGGAAAATTGTCCGCGGCGAACCGGCGCGGATACGTAATCACGTCGGAATGAAATTATCGGGCGAACGCTTTTACCATACAGCCGAGGACGGAGATAAAAGGACGGGGGTGTGATTAATGAAAAGCACCCTCGAGAAAAGCGCGGCTAAAATCCACGCGAGGGCGGCGTCGACGCGATCGTTGGCGGGCCGTCGCGTCGCGTCGTCTGCGGACAAATGCATTCGATGGATTATCGTCGTCCAAGGATCGCGCGATCTGTTAACCACGATCGCGTCGCATCTTCGCCTATAATTCAGAATTTCTATTAGAGGCGAGAAACCATCCATTGGTTCGTTAGCAACGTCTTCCTGCGCCACAGGTCGGAGTCGAAGCTTTATCCTCGGAATGGAAGACCTGGCGGTTGCAACCGGGGGTTCAAAGGGTTCCAAAAATATCCGAATTATTTATTATTATATATTCCGAAAATATAGAATATTTATACCAGCAAAAATATTCCACATCGTTTCGATGCATCGTTCAAACCTGCGGCAGATTCGCTAATGAAAAGGATTTCACTATTACTTGGAATTAAATAAAATGTAAAAAAGCTTATAATAAAAATTTTTTAAAAATGCATTCGGTACTTCTCGGTAGCCTGCATGCAAGCTGAAAGTTTCATCGAAATCGATCCACCTCGACGCGAACTGTAAACAATTAAAGATCTCGAAAATCGTAGGTTTCCACGAATTTCGACCAAAAACAGTTAATTTTTACACGATTCGGTGGCTGTAGCTGGACAACCAGTGAACCAATTTCGATGTAACGTTCGCCTTCGTTCACCGAAAGTGCACTTTAGCCGTTCGAAATCCGTAATTAAGAAAATCCATCGTCGAAACAACAAAGCAACGAACAAAGCGTCCCGAAAATACTCGCCCGATTTTCATTCCCGGCGATCAGTTTCGCCAAGACTCCGATCCAGCGGCTGTCGAACGGAATATTCGGAATGCCAGCTGATTCTCGCTTTAATTAAAGAGCCCTCTATAATCGACGTTTCCGCTTTCGGCGCTCGAACGACACCGATCGCGCGCCGCGAATTGTTAACCCGCCGCGGAGACGCGGCGACAACGTCGCTGTAAATCCGTGGATTTGCAGCCGCGCAACGTCTGAAACTCGGCGGCGGTCGCGGAGCATGCAAAACGTCAGAAATCATCAATATGCATAACCCGGAAAACGAGCAAACACGCGACGATATTGGGCGGCACGAGGGCGCACCGGAAGCGGCGCTCGCGGGGGCCCAGAAGTTCGCGCCGTTGTCGAGGTAACGTGTTTTGCATTCCCTTTGACCCTTAAATTTGGCATCGGCAAGTTCGCCGACCGACCCGAAAGTGTTCCCGCCGGCGCACCCCGCGCCGCCATCCACCTGCGCGTCGCCCTCCGCAACCCTAATCCCGAGCGTAAACGAGCCAGGATGTCGGGCGCGCGTGTTTCGCCGGAGAATTTCCGCGGTCCCTGCGCCTTTTTCTTGGCTCCTTTGCCTCAACGTGGCAAGGTGAACGTCGATCCGCTCGTCGGCCAAAGAAATTACGGGCTCGAATCGCGGCCGACGCGACTCCTCCGCGTTCTTTCCGCCTCGCGGAGAAGCGAGCCTCCAGGCCGGAAACGCTCGTTCGTCGCGAACAAAAGCGGCAATTATCGGAGAGAAACCGTCCGCCGATTCCAGGATTCTCCGAGGTTAGCGGAGAGAACGTTGGTCGCGAATACGCAATTCCGCGCGGCGGCCGTTCACATTTCCGAAACTGTTATGCGTTTTCTGGCGTAACGTTTTCCGTCTACCTGTTCCTAGGCAGTCGCAGCGGCTCCTCCCGCGAAAGTTTCTCCGCGCTCGTTGCGCGGTAAGATGTTGTATGGCTTACCGAGGAACTTGTCTAGTCTCTGAATTGGAAACTTGAAAGTTTTATCTCGCGACCGAAGAGCGCCGCTCCCTTCGGAACTGTATTTTCATTTTTTACCTTTATGGAGTGCAATTAGAGCGCGGTTAGAGACTCGTACGGTTTGCTGCTTAGGATGCGTCTGCCCGGTGGATTATTCCAAATGAACCGTCGCTATGACGTTCGATTAGCAACAGCAATAGCAATAGCATTAGCAATAGCAATAGCAATAGCAATAGCAATAGCAATAGCAATAGCAATAGCAATAGCAATAGCAATAGCAATAGCAATAGCAATAGCAATAGCAATAGCAATAGCAATAGCAATAGCAATAGCAATAGCAATAGCAATAGCAATAGCAATAGCAATAATAATAATAATAATAATAATAATAATAATAATAATAATAGTAATAATAATAATAAGAAGAAGAAATGTTAACGATTCACAATAAGTGAACAACAAATGGTTAATAACGATCGAAGAGCATAACAGAGGGAAAACTCGTGCACCGATTTGCAGTGAACCTCTCCGTGAGCGACGATTTTTTAGATCTCGATTTTTCGCAAGATTGAACTTTCTCATCGCGTTTTTTAATTACTTGCTGCACCAACATCGGCGTCCTTTTCATGCCATTTACTTAATTCGCTCGATCCCGATGGTGTCCTAATACTTTTCGACGGGGATGTACATGCGGAAGGAAATTTCATTGCGTCTTTTTTTTGCAAATGCCCGGCCGGTTTCTGTTTTTCTCCGATCTTCGCCGCGCCGTACGGAAACGGACAACAAGAAGCTACGATATTTGCCGGCGTGAACGGAAACACGAAGAAAACTCGAGGAACATTTGGCAACTGGCGGCAATGTTTTCTATTTCTTTTTTTTTTAAGGGACCAACAAAGAGTTGTTCCGCGTTGCCTTGGTGCGGTCGTAGCAGGAAGATTTACCGCTCACTCTGCAGGAGATATCCAGCACGATAAAGGGTGCATAAAATACGCGCGTATTTTCGTCTTTTGGTTAGACGAAATATGCATGTGCATAAAATGTCCTGTCATTTTGTCGCGCGCGCTGTGTCTCACTTGTAAGTTTCATAAAAAAATAAGGAAAAACAGAAAAGAAAAGAAAAGAACGCGGAGCCTAGAAACGAGAACGCACGCGAGATAACAGAGGGCGGGTTATATGTTATATATTTTATTATATTTTATTATATTTTATTATATTAACCATAAGTTTATGGCCCAACAATTCTCCATGGACATTGTTATTTAATTACTAGCTTATGCGAACATTGCATTAACAGTTACATATTCAAGGGACTTCAAATTATAATAATTCAACGGTATCGGAACACTATTGAAATTAGGCTTTCCATTCATCTCTAATTGCAACATTAATTCCTACATTAAGACTCCGCCAATATTGTTCCGGCGCGTGGAATCAATAAAAAAAGAACCCCCAATACAGCATTTCGATGCGAAGCGACAGTTAAAAGGCAGACCGCGAAAGGAGAACAAGAATAGCAGGGTCGGCTCGTGTTTCATAAAATTCCCGTGTACATATTGGACCCGGTCTGGCCGGCAGGCTAGCGTATCAAATGTTTCGTTAAAATAAGCTCCGAGCTTCGTAATGCCGGCGTCCGATTTTTTGGTCCCTTTGCAAATTTTCGGCTCCCCCGCAATCGGAGGAAGAAAGACCGAGGGAGTGGAGAGGGCACAAAGAACCGGGAGAAAAGAAGGCGGCGAGGGGGGGAGGAGCGGAGAAGGGTAAACGGAGAGAAAAGAGGGCAGATATCGAGAGGGAAAATATGTATTCTCCTGGCCGCGCTTTCCCCGTGTTTTACATCGGTTCTGTTTTGCTATCCGCTGCTTTTCTTCGCCGACGCCTCGCTGTTTCTAGTTTTCATGTACGGGGTGAGCCGATGAGTTCGGACGAGGTCCCCTTGGTTCCTTCGGAGAGAAAAAGGACCGTGAACATTTATCTTTTCTGTAACATTGTCGCTTTGCAGAGAGAACCTGGAAAGGGACGCGGTTAAGCAAACGTATCCCTCGATAAACGCGCGGAATCTTCCGATCGAGTCGATCGTCGCTGAACCGATCTTTGCCGTCTAACCACCGGCTTATATTCGTCTCGATAACTGTGTTATCTCTTCGCGAAATGGCATCGAAACCGTCTCCAACGGACGACGATTAATTCGACAGATTGCTGCCTTTTTTATTCGCTCCGAATGCAACCGAAATCGTCGACGAAACACCGTCGAAGTTACGATTTGTTGCAACGTTGGTTATATTTTTTAAATTCGGCATGCACTGGCACGATTTATGAGCAACAATTTATGAATAACGATGGGTAAATAACGATTTTATAAATCACGATCTATGGATAACGATTTATGAAGAACAATTCATGAATAACGATGGGTAAATAACGATTTGTGAACAACGATTTTATAAATCACGATTTGTGAATAACGATTTGTAAATAACGATTTATTAATAACGATTCTACCAATAACGATTTATGATTAACAATTTATCGATAACGATCTTATAAACCACGATTTATGAATAATGGTTTGTGAATAACGATTTATGAATAACGATTTATGAGCAAAGATCTATAAACCACGATTTATAAACAACGACTTACAAACTGTAATTTACGGGAATTTCAGCTTGAAGCGTAACTTGAAATACTTAAAATTGCACGAATATTCGTTAATGTTCAACTAGCATATCCGAACAGCGACGTCTATCGGAATTTAACTTCTTATCAACGACTGCTTGATATTTCTGCAGAACAGTTTTCCCTCTTGCCGTTTGCATAAAGACCCTTCTTCCTGCAGTTGAAACATACAATGAAAACCGATAATAGCCTTGCACGAGAACTCCAACGGTAATGGTAACATGCGACTGCATTATTGAATCCATTAACAAATACATAAGCGGAGAAGAATAGGGAACACATAGGAATTAGCAACGAATATATAAAATAATGCGCGATGCGAGACGAGAACGGTGTGATTTTTCGAAACAGAGTAAACAAGAGATTATAAAAATTATAACAACGCTTCTCACTTGGATTTCTGTCGAAACAGCTTCGAGCAGAAAAAGGAAATTGTTGTATCACGTTCCAAGATAATTTTTATATTACCAGAATTTAAGAAATGCAAATTAAAGGGTCACAAAACTCTGTTTCATATGCGTAAAGTGCACTTTGTCGTATAAAAAGGAAACGCTGTAAGTGAGAAAACTTATTTTAGATTTACAGTTTAATTAGCTTCGAGCAGAAAGGGTTACTATGACCGAAGACGAATGGTAAAAAGGTTATATTTAGCATTAAAAAAGCCATAAAAAATTCCATAGAAAATAAGTTCCAGTTGCATAAAAAATAACTCACGAAATCAGAACACAACAATTCCGCGCGACGATGAAAAAGTTCCGTGGAACTTTGAGCGCAGATAAAAAAACCCGCGATTAACAACAAATTATAACGATCATTCCGCAGCGCTGTAACGCGCAGATGCCGACACGTTTCGCCGCAGAGTGCCGGAAGTCCCGAAAGAATAAATCGGAAAGAAGCCGCGGCGAGAAAGTTCGCTGGTCGAATGGCCCGCGAAATGTGTTAATTAACGCGACCGGTGGCGTAATTGGAACGAGCCTGTCCAGTTAGCCTTTGTCGGCGCGGTCGCCTCTTTCCCGGCCAAGTTCCCGCGCCGACACCCGTTATACGATGCACCGGGTATCGTTATCAGAATCGCGGAATATGCATTCCGACGAGTCCTGTTCCGGCTCGTGTATGCACATATTCACGTGCGCCGTAGACAATGGGGTTCGCGAAGTGGCGACTGAATGAGGATGGCGAACGAGGGAAAGCCATAGTCTCTCTTTTCAATTTCGTCCCGGCGCGGCTCGGCGCGGAGCGGCGCGACGCGGCGGGCCGGGCGAGCCCGAAACGGCCCGCTTGTGTTTCCCTGCTCGCCGTTGTTGCCGGCTGTGCAGACCGATTCTGGAAACTGGGTCGCGACACAATCCCTTTTCAACCTTCTATGCACCGTCTTATCCGCGTGCGAATGAACAGAAATAATGAAACTAGAATCATTTTTACGCTCGTTTTCTTCGACGCGGTCCTCGGATACGTTGTCGGACCGCCGCGAGACCGCTCCGTTAGCGATCCGCGTCTGCGACCTTGCGATCGCAGGACGAAGCTTTCGGCTGAAAAAGCACGTGTACGATAGCACAAGAAGCTGTTCGAACACTTGCAGCGGCGATTTTTCATTCGAGAAGCGCGGCGCGCGTTGAACGAGACGCCTGAGACAAGCGGCGCGAATGCAGCGATTTCTCCGTAATTCGCGCTCAGATCGCGCACAAAAGTGGACCGCTTTTGGAAGAGGAAGTTTGAGGTATGCAATTTATATATGCACCGTGGGAAAGGCTTTTATTAATTATCGATGTTCGCGGAAAAAGAAACGTCGCCGCCGGCGCATCCGAAATTAATTAATTTGCCAGCCAATGAGGCGGTTCCGATAACTCGCAGAATTCTTTGGAAAGTCTGTAAAATAGTAAACGAATTGTCAATGCCGGGAATTGAGGTATAAGTTTGCAGTACCTTTGAAGCTTTCGATAAACATTTTCCTTTCTCCGTCGAAGGAAAATATACATTTTTCAGCTCGATCGAAGCGATTTCCCTCTAACGGGAATTTAACTAATAACGCTCGGTAGCTAAAAAAGACATTTGAAATTTGAACAAGATTATTAGCGAGAGACCGCCGACAGAAACTGCATAATGGTAGCGAAATCGATATCGAACGATGAATCCGATAAAACAGATAAGGATGAGGATTCAATTAAACAGTTTCAGTGAAGTAACACAATACCAATTTGCATGGGATCGATAAAACAGAGTTGCTCTTTTTAATTGGCCGCCCCGAGGGGACCGGAAGTCCGCGAGTTAGATCGAGAGATACGACCAAAGTAGCCGGGCAACTTCATAAATGTGTAATTGGATCTTCTTCGATTCTGTAGATAACGCACCAGCTTCGTTATACGAAATTTCACTTTAAGAAGTTCGCAACGGTCTCTCGCCGGCAGAACTTTTCGAGAAGACGGGAAGAAAGAATCGATGACTGGAAATCGAACGGGGATCGTCGCAGAAGGTGATCCCTATTTATTGCGATGAACGCTGAACAATCGGCAGCGAAAATACGGTAATTTCTCCCGGAAATGTCGTATTTCGGGTTGCTGCGAATTTCGCTGTGCTAGCTCCACGCCTATGCAATTTATTGCTACGTCGATTCTAATAGTGGGATGTGCTCTCCGAATTGCCTTTGAATAGTGGCATGTGCCCTCCGAATTGCCTTTGAATGGTGCCATGTGCCCTCCGAATTGCCTTCGAATCGTGTCACGTTGCCTCCGAATTGCGTTCGAATAGTGGCATGTGCCCTCCGAATTGCCTTCGAATCGTGTTCACAGAAGAATCGCGACTCAGTATTCTCAGAGATCTCTTCCGGTTTATTAAAATTATGAAATATATGAAAGAATCGCAAGAACCGAGAGAAATCGATCGTACGTAATTCGACGCGAAAGAACAAAAGGGGCGGAGTAAGTGAAAAAAAAGGTTGCTCCGTCGCGAACGAAGAATGGAAGGTGCTCCGTCAGAGAATTGGAGAGACGAGGTATCCTCGTTTGAGAAAATGACCGGCTGAATGACGATATCCCGGGAGCAGAATGTGCTCGTGTCTCGATTACGCAAATTCGACTAGGTTACACCGGTAAGCCCGGTTACAAGAAAAATCAAATTGCTCTCACGTTCCGCGAGAGTTTTCCACTCCTTTCTTTCGCCGCCGCGGCCAGCGTCGCCATTAAACATTCATATTCTCGCGGGCGTGAACTTTAAAATTCTCTCATGAATGTCGAACTTTCTTCTATCGTGCGGCATGCTCTCTCTCTCTCTCACTCTCATTCTGCCCTCGAAACTTTTTTCCGCTGACTTAAGTATCGTGAAACACGGCCGAAGGACCGGCTTCGTGACGAAAAAACTCGCCACTTTCTGCGATACCGCGTGCAGCACCGCCCGTCGACGTCGCATTCGACCCCTTTTCGGGACGGAAAGAACCGGGAAACACTCGTACACGTGCCTCTGAAACATTTCTCCGCGATATTTCTCAAACGCCGGCAAACAAGGTACGGCGGGAACTCTAAATGGCGTAAAGTCTCGATTTCGAATTCCTCGCTCGCAAATATGGCGCAGAAGTACCTATTGTGGAACGCTTTTTAGAAGGAAAGATTATCAACGATTGCAATTTAAAAATGTTGTTGTCAAATATTTATATTATTGCTCGGTAGATCGATGCTTCTAGATAACGCAGTGAACTTTGAAATATTTATTTATTATAAATGAAAAGTAGTGTACGAAGAAAATGGCAGACTACGAGCGAGTATTCTCGTCGTGACGCAAAATACAGTAATGTCTCTCTTACTGACGCTTAGATTGCGCAGAAAAATGGACAATTTGGGAAGAGGAGATACGATTAATTTGAGTGTTGCGTCTCGTTTTATAGTTACGAATTACCAACAACTATAAACACGGGCTGCAAGACTCGAATAGTCGTCCCAAATCCTCTTCCCAAATTGTCCATTTTTATGGACAATCTCAGCGTCGTTAAGGAGACATTACTGCCGCATCTCCGCGACGAGTATACTCGCCGAACACAGCTAACTCGGTGAACCATTTTACGATCGTGTAAATCGTCCCGAACTCGAAATTATATTCATAAGTATCCGTAACGTTTCGAACGAGCTCCGGCAAGATTCAAGTATTCCCCGAAATTCCACTTTGCACTCAGCGGAGAAAGTCAATATCTGCGTGCGGCGGAGATAGCAGGTTCGTCCTCTGAGATATAGGGTCCGCAACGAAGCCGTTCTCTTTTCCCTTTTTTTTTTCTTTTTTTTATTTACGACGATCGCTTTTCACTCACAAGCCGGACCCATATAAGCTGCTCGAATTCTTATTAAAATCCGTAACTCAGCCTGTCGGAGTTTTTAACGTCCTATACTACTGCTGCGACAGCAATTCAGCGACACCGGGGAAAACAATATGGCGGTACGTAAATTTCTCTCGAGCTTAGAGCTGCGAAGATAATGAAAACTCTGTTTGCATCGAGGAATATGCGGCGAGAGCGTAAGCTTCGAAACTGATCGACTCTGTGAAGCGAAGTTACTGGTATCTCACGTATTTTCTGTCTACGAATCGCATATGTTTACATGAAAATATACACAACATTTAATTCGTATGATTTACGAGGAATATCGAATTTTAATTGCATTGTATTTTTAGAATGCTACGATCTATTTTAAAGTATAATTTCTGGTAATTGCTACTATCTGAGAGAAGCGACGTATTAACCCTTTGCACTCGAAGCTATTTTAACAGTAAATATAAAATAATTTGTTTAACTTATAGTATCTTTATTTTATATGAGAAAATGCATTTTATGCATTATATACAATATGCTACAATTAAATAATTAAATATGCTGTATTTAACAATTTTTTAAATTCAAACTTTCTTAATATAAAAATTACCTTGAAACGTGACAAATTTTAGCGGTGCCTCTGAGTCACCGCTCGAGTGCAAAGGGTTAAATGATCGAACGATGAATAATATATGTGTTCGAATATTAAAATTATTGTAGATTGATTTATACTTTAATATTATATTCAATAAATCGACAAGATATTATCATCGACGAACAGAACATAATTTCTTGGCAAGGTTCATGTCTAGATTAATGTTCGCTTGAAAAATTATTTCAGCAGTTCACTTTCATTTTATCCTTAATTTCCAACGTCTCCTAGCTTCCGCTTTATTCTTAATTACCAATTTCTGACGATCTTTGACGAAACAACCATTTCGTTCGTATCGTTCC
Source organism: Megalopta genalis (assembly GCF_051020955.1). Taxonomy (NCBI): domain Eukaryota; kingdom Metazoa; phylum Arthropoda; class Insecta; order Hymenoptera; family Halictidae; genus Megalopta; species Megalopta genalis. The sequence continues at coordinate 725,585 of NC_135028.1, forward strand.
CGTCGACGACGGAGAAACGATAATTTCTGACAAAAATTTCATTTCATTCATAATATTGGCGCAATCTCTGTCGTGTTCGCGGTAGCGACTCGTTAGAGCCGGAATCGCGGAGGAATTCCCGGCAGAATCCTTTGTCTTATTTCGCGCACAAGGGGGGGAAAGTTCCGAGTATTTGAAAATATGTATAATAACGGCTGTCGACGGTCTCGCGTTCTCAGTCCTCGATGCCGTCCTCGAATCCCGCCAGTATGCAAATTACTTTTTGAATCCGGGCCGAACTAACCATCTGAATACCAAAAATGATTCCGCCGCGAGGCGGACGTCTCAATTATCGCGATTGGCGGAGCGATTTAATAAAAATTTGTCGCGACGAGTAGAACGGTCGAAAATAATGCGAGGGAATCGGCGCGGTCGCCGCGGCTAAGAAAAGTCTCGTTCTCCCGGGTTTAAAAATGGATTTCCGCGAGACAGCGGTGATTTATTCGCCGATAAATCGATATCGTTGCGATGTCCGCATTAATCTGTCACAAAAGCGTATCGTTTATAATAAATTATCTGCGAAATAAATCTGTTATTCGAAATTGGACGTTTTAACGACGAATCGTCGAGGCGTGCGGATTCTACTCGATTAGTGTAGCAATTAAAAATATCAAATATACATTGGAAATATGAAAGAAACGATCCTAATTGTATATCGACACTCGATAAAATTTACCAAATAAAACGCTTCTACTGTAATAATGAAATTAAAAGTAATAGAAAATAATATAACCACGTATTGAAATTGAATCATGTGAAAAAATAAGCTACTAACATTACCGGATAAACATTTACAGCAAATAGTCTGAATAATAATAATATTCCAAAATTTATAGAAAACGTATTAACATAAAGTGTATAAACAAATCACATTATTAGAGACGAAATCAATATTAATATGAGAATTATTAATTAATAATAATTAAAATTAATCTTCTCAAGCAAAAAAAGAACTCCTTACCTAATTTGCTAATTAAGTGATCTAAAAGGTTGTCAAATTTCTAAGAGACCTCCTAATAAGGAGGTCTTAGAATATCAGTCTGATCACGCTTCCCTCGTCGAAGGGACTAAATTGGGATCGCGGGACGTAAAGCAGCGGTTCCGTTAGTCCAGAAAAGCGGAGGACTGATTTGAAACATTGATCCAGCGATCGATTACAGAGCGCATTTATAAGACGACCTAATATCTCCTCCGCATTCTATTCCTGTCTAGCATCGACAGAAAGGAATCTCGGTTGAGTTATACAGCTTCCACCCCCCCCCCCTGCCCCCCGAAGCGGCTGAATATTTAATATCGCAAAATCCTTTGATAGCGTGTCTCAATCCTACCCATGTTTATCAATAGTACCCGGCAAACGAATAGTTTCTCATCGAAGCAACGGCGGCAGCAGCAAGGATACCTCTTTCATCAAGCTGATCCGGCCAAAGGAAGTCTCTCCGTTCTATGAGAATATATATCCCGGTGGAAGGCTTTTGTTCATCCCGGTCTGTCATTAACCCAGTGCTCCCGAACGTGGAAAGACGATAGGGTCCGTCGTCATCGGATTCAGCCGACGAATATCAGGGAACTCCGGGCAGGCAGGCAGGCAGGCAGGCAGGCAGACAGCGGGAACGCAACAAAAACAGTCGCGTTTATACGGGAACGCTTCCTGCCTTCGACACATCCTCCCGGCGATCCTTTATTTTCGTTCGACTCGAAACGCTCCGGAAATTTTCCCCTCGATTGAGCCTCAATACCCGCGAAATTAGTTTCGCGCGCGGCTCGCTCTCGCGAACGTACGGCCGCGATATTCCGTGGACTTCTTCGGATTCGGGAGACCCGTAATCGCTCCACGAGCCCCAAAGGATGCGAGAAACTGATAGAAACGCGAAAATATAAACTAGAATTTCGAAATCGTAGACCTAGGTCTGTCCGAGTCGTCTGCGTGAGCTTGATAGAGTAATGACTCCCTTACTGACGCTCAGATTGTCCACTCGGATTGTCACATTGGATAAATTGGGAAGAGGAGATTATTCGAGCCTTGAGGATTGTTTTTATGATTGTGGAGAATTTATAACTATAAAAATAAACCGCAAGGCTCGAATAATCAATCGTATATCCTCTTCCCAAATTGTCCACCGAAGCAAAACGATTTTTAGCTTCGTCTTCGGATAATTATTAGAATTAATTATGAATTGTAATTAATAGGACAGCGTATCGATCATCGAAACACAAAGAATAGTTAAAATTTATCGAATGGTCAAATTGTACCGTATTATGTAGCCCGATAACTTGAATAACGCAAACTCGACTTAAATTAGACAAATTCCTTTTTCGTAACAAGAAAAATGAAGAAAGAACTGCTTCAAATAAATACATAATGAACAGAGAAAACATTTATAAATGCATTCTTTTATATACACGTATTTCGCTGAATTAATTATAGACAATACACACACATATTGATTTAGTAAAACGAGCGTTTCATTGTCCCGCGATATATTGCGAATTACATTATTGCATTCGATGGTTAATTATACGAAAACATCGCTGATAAGATATTTTATTCGGGCCGTATAACGCATAAACAATTTCGATCGAACTTGTACGCTGTTTCGGAGAAGTTAATCTCTGATGTCCTTATCTTATCGATCGCTCGGCAGGCTCTGATGTTATTAATGACCACAGCCGCCCGTTAATGACAACGTAATCGATCGTGTATTCGATCCGACACGATTATAAAGGCGCATCGTCGGGATCGATAACGACAGCATTGCTGATGGCGCGGCCGATCTATCTCGATTAACCGGGACAAGTATTCGTGATCGTAATAATACAATTACTTATTTCGCGCGGTCTGCGCACCGAACCGCGTAATTTAATTACATTATTTTGCTTTAATTACATTCTTCGTTTGCCGATAGGATATCTCTCGAGCGAACATGGCGTCGCGTTATCTCTTATCTCACGTTGCTATTATTATTATTATTATTATTATTATTATTATTATTATTACTATTATTATTACTATTATTATTATTATTATTATTATTATCCAGAACCGAGAATTTTACAGATGAAATCTTGAACGTATTTTTCTCCGATAGGAAAGATTTAGTTCTTCAAAATAAAGTAGTACGTTTTTTTTTATGTAACAGTTAACGTAATTCGACCTTCTGCGCAGAAATTTAATAACTCGTATTCAGTGTTCCACGAAAGACCTCGCCAGCAACGTCATAATTAATACATTTCACCTTTATCGATGTTTAATTGTACCGAATTTCGTGCAGTATTTAATTATTGGAATACGATGGAAACGTTATATTCATTGCGCGTAATTATTATACATTGAAAATGTTATTTCGTTATTACTAGTATAACAATAATATAAAGTAAGACGAAGAGATCGTTTAATTTATAATTAAATGTTTATAGTAACGCGATGTTTATTATCTAGTTTCTCGAGCACTTGCTTCCAGAATGGCAAGTAAGCTAATCGAATATCGCAGGTGTTCATTATTGTTCGCAATTTCAACGTACAATTTCAATGTATTAACATGTTCTCGTGGATCACGTGGACAGTAACGTCTCCCTAATTGACGCTCAGATTGTCCACGAAAGTGGACAATTTTAGAAAAGGAGCCTTGCGAATTCGAGCCTGACGACTCGTTTTTATAGTTACCGATTGTCAACGATTATAAGAGCATAGTACAAAGCCGGAATAATTGTATCTCCTGTTCCCAAATTGTCTATTTTTCTGCAGAATCCGAGCGTCAGTAAGGGAGACATTTCCATCTCCAGCCACAACTCGTCGAAAGAAGAAACTTCTAATACACTGCTAAAGCTTTCTCCGCGTTCGAATAATGGCGCAGTTCTCGGACAGAGATTACACACACACACACATAGCTCGAATATGCGCCATTACACGGGACCCATTTTAATTTAAATTCCCACCGCGACTCCAGAAATTTCGATTCTTACGTCGAACGATAAAAGCTCTCGCGCAGACACCGAGGCATGTTCGCGCGAGTGTTAAGAGATAGCGCGCCCGTTATTGCCCGGTCCTTTCGAATGCTTCTTCACCGGCGAACTCTGGACAAGGTAGGCGTGGCCGCGCACCCCCTCCCCTCCTGAAACTTTAAATTTGCGTTATTGGACGAACCGCGCTCTTCTGTTCCCGATCGACGAAACTAATGCGATGATTGAATATTTTGGGCGAAGCGGCGATGAACGCGACAGACGGGGACGTTCTAAATACAGGAAATGCCAAAATTCTCCCGGAAATGCGAAATTTCGGGTCCCTGTGAATTTCCCTGTGCTAGTCCCACGTTACTGCTACGCCTATGTGATTTATTGCTGCGTCGAATCGTGGGATGTGGCCTCCGAATTGCCTTGTACATATTAAAAATTAAATTACAAAAATTATATTATATATATAGAAATAAATAAATATATATATATATATATTTATATATATAAATATATATTGCTCATTGGCTCGGTCGCCTCGCGCCAGCCGAGCTCGCCTCTCATTGGTCACTGTTTTTCGTTAATAACTCGTTAACGGTGCCTCGGAGAACATTTTTGTAAAGGAAAAAGTTGCTTTAAATGACCCGAGAAACCCGCTACTTTCGGATTGCGAGACATTTTCGGGACACCCTGTATACACGAGCCGATCGGTGCCGGGAAAGGTCGTTGATAATGCACGAGAAGTGTATTGATTTCAGCCGTTATTCAGACAACTCCGGGAACTAATAAAGCAGTTCATTAAGGGTAGAAGAATTCGTTAACACCGTTCGAACTGAAAACACTCGATCCCAGATTCCGCAGCAGACGATCGCAGAATCTTAATGGGATTATTAAAGCATTCAAGTTCGAGAGGGACTTTCGCGAGAGCGGAGAGAGAGAGAGAGAGAGCGTTGTCGAAGCTTATTTTCATAAACTTAACGACTGCCGTTTTGCCATTGACACGCAATCACCGATAACTTTTTCCGATAAAGGAAAAGTGGATAACAAGAGGGCTGGCGGAATAATTAATATCGATAAATTTAGGTTAGGATCGAGTGTCGAACTTAGAGAAGGAAATTTCGTTTGAAATAATTTAAAGGAAATGTTTTGTATTCTACGATGTATTGTACGATGCTAATTTATTTGTAGAATGTATGCAATTAATTTATTGGTGTGTTCTGACACATTTTTACGATGATAATTGAACAAGTAATTTTATTTATTCCTTCTTAGGTTATTTTTCTTAGGATTCTAGTGCGACGCGATTTTCTAAATAATTTCGAACTCTTTTCGAACACTTTTTTCATTACAATGATCTGCTATGGAAAAGAGCATTTGCAAATTTGCGAAATTATACAAAATTTGAATAAATAAAGTCCTTGGTTCCAGGATTAAGTAAAAAATTTGAACGTCTAGGTGCGTAAAAAAATATCAATTACAGTGAATATTCTTTTTGTGGATTTTAAGATAATTTAATATACATACAATATAAATATTAAATAGCACTTAATATAATATATTAATTTTAATAATAATTAAAATCACAGATCTTTGCGTCTTGACATCTACCTACATTTCTTTGCAAACAGTTTACAGAACACGGTTTTTTCAAAATTAGAAACGATGTTCACGCGCTCCATGTATTTTTCCACGTGCAACTGCCCACGCATACGAATACATAAATTCAGTATGGTTTATAATAGCGTAATCACACTGTACAACGGTTCGTCGATTTGTCGGATCCATTGTTCATTTCTGTAACGGGCTGACATTTGCATACTTGTTATACGAGTGAACACGGTAAAATCACCGATTCGGTCCCTTTCAATATCCGGGTGTGAATGCGCGAGCGTTTCGATAATAAAGCCGGGCCGGTTGGTGCTGGTTTTTTCCGCTTGTTTTTTTGCAACATTCCTAGAACAGAGTACATGTGAAAATGGCGACTACAAATACGGGCAAAGATATTTCATCTATTTTTCCATTTCAAAGTTGTATTAAAAACGAAAAAAGAGACAAAGAATAAATAGTAAAAAAATAATAACACACAGCGGGGATTCGAAGCTACGGCTTCGGAGCTACGGCTTTTTAGTCGACCAGAGTATCGACTTACCCACAACTTGTTCCGCAGCATAACAAATTCTTACACGGGCGTAGGACTAGCCGAGGGAAATTCACAGCAATCCGAAATGTACGGTAATGTCTCTCTAATTGACGCTCGGATTGTCCACGAAAATGGACAATTTAGGGAGAAGAGAGACGATTATTCGATCCTTCCGCGGTTCATTTTTCTAGTCACGAATTGTCAACAATTATAAAAACGGGCTACAAGGCTCGAATAATCGTACTTCCTCTCCCCAAAACGTCCATTTTTGTGCGCGATCTGAGCGTCAATAAGGGAGACATTACTGTATCTCGAAAAAGGCGCATTGCGAAGGGGCGTATTAGGATGTTCCGGTATTGTTTCAAAAGCGATATCCGCCAGGGTGCCCTTGTTACAACTTTCTGCTGGATAAAAAGCGAACGCTCGAAACTCTTGTAATTCGATTCCGAAGCTTATCAAGAAGTACGACCAATATTCGAGCCGTAATACGCGCGCGGGCAACGCAACGCGATCGATCCAGGCAAATATAATCGCGCGTGTAAATATTGTTCTCGATCATACGTCGCTCGGTACGCGATTTCACGTGTTCGCGTGTTTTACGAGAAGGGTACGGGGGCCGGATAAAACGAAGGAACGCCCGGCGCGGCGTATCGCGTTCTCGCGCGCCAGCAAAGCCCGACTTTTTTTCCATAGACCCACCGGTTTTCTGCACTCGCCGGCGTTAATCTTCCCCCGGGAAAAAGTTAACAATGATTTAACGGTGTGTACCGGCCCCAAGAAAGGGAGAAAAAAAAGGTCGAATCGCGGAGGCCGGGGCGGGGTGGTGGGGTCCCGAAAGGGACGAGACCGGGGGGTGAAGCTTCGACGCAAATGCCGGCCGGGAAAGGATATCGGGCGGCTTTTTTTCCTGGCCTGTCGATTTTATTACGTACGGGATATCGCAGTCCGTTTATTGCTGTTTTTAATCCCCGCGTCCCGCGGATCAAGCCCGGAAATGCAGTTTCAAACTATTATTGGCCGCAGCTGCGAGCCAATCAGGCTACAATAACGGACAATAAACCAGTCGATTCTCTCCCATTTTCGACCGCGGAACATTTTCAATCGAATCGGCCGCTTCCTCGTTAGTGGAATTCTTACGAAATCAACGATGAATACTGTTAAACGTCGATTAACCGAAACGTCGATTACCCGAACGATCGACTGTCCGTATTGGATAGAATTACAGCAATGTCTCCCTAACTGACGCTCGGATCGCGCAGAAAAATGGACAATTTGGGAACAGGAGATACGATTGGTCGAGCCTCGCAGCTCGCTTTTATGGTTATTGACAATTCGTAACTATAAAAACGAACCGCATAATCGTATCTCCTCTCTCCAAATTGTCCATTCTTATGGACAATCTGAGCGTCGATTAGGGAGACATTACCGTAGGACAATGGTGGAGAAACGGACTTAAAACCACTTAGCTGCGTCTATCTATTTTTAAGATCAATTTCGTACGCGTTTTATGGATTACACTGGGCGTTGTTTCTTTCGACAAGTTATTCTAGAATAATCATTGCAAAATCTGCGAAATTTATAAATATATTTCACTAACATTTTAGCCTAATAAATATAACCTTGACGCAACCGCGGAGTTTTGAACGCGTTAACGGATCGCAGTGCACAAAAAGTGTTTAAAAAACGAAATGCCTAATCGTTCTTTGCAACAGATGCAGAAAATCTTTGCCCAAAAACGTCGCTCGGAATATCTACGAAACGCTTTTCCCTGAGCAACTGCGAAAGACGATTCGACATTTTCGAGATCCTCGGCTGGACCATCGCCCCTAATTCGCGGCGCTATAAAGTCACGGGAACCGTTCTCCGATTCCGCGGCCTTTTATACGCGCCGGAAAAGCATCGTGGCGCGTGTCAACGTTTGCTCTACCGCTCTTATCCGTCGCCGTAGCCGCGCATAAATTCCGCACGCCACTGGCGGAATCTTTCCGCCGAGGAGAGCCGCGTTTCGCGGGTGAGTGTGTCGGAGGCGCCGGGTAGCTTTCGCGCGAGCTTTCGTAAATACGATCCCGTTCGCGTCCCTGGCAAAACACCGGCGGGAAAACACGCGGCAAGAATATGCTGAAGCTTCGTCGAAAATTCAAGAGCCGAGCGCGACAAATACGTACGGGGCGTGCGTACCACGTGCTGGAAAAATGCGAGCGGCGCGCGCGGCGCGGCGGTTCATTCTTTTTTTCTTTCTTCCTTTTTTCATCTCTCCTTTTTTTCTTTTTTCCGTTCGTTGTTGTGTCGTCCTATCGGCGAGCGCGCGCTTTACAAGGCGCCGTGTAAAAGGAATTCAATTTTTCTTTCATATTCTTTCGCGTATTTTTCCGCGCCGGAATGCATATGTTTACGGAGAATACAAAGGACGTTCTGCGATCCGTGTTCTCGCGTCTGGAATCATCGCTACCATAGAAGTTCAGTCGAACTGGACAAAATGCCTGCGCGTTCTATGCGAAGATGCGTTTAAAAGAATTGATACGTCTCTTTTCTGCAAATAATTGAAATATCAAATTGTAAGGTCGTTGGAGGAATTCGAGGATATTGTTACATTATTCTCAGATTGTTGTAATTATTAAAAGAACAGGAGCGTATTCGTTTGACTCGTGTTCCTTGCAATTAAGTTAAATAATTTAATTGAATGGTGATTCGAATTATGAATTGCAATGCAATCGAATTACAATATAATTGAATTACAACGTAATTGGATTTCAATGCAATCGAATTACAATATAATTGAATTACAACATAATTGGATTTCAATGCAATCGAATTACAATATAATTGAACTACAACATAATTGGATTTCAATGCAATCGAATTACAATATAATTGAACTACAACATAATTGGATTTCAATGCAATCGAATTACAATATAATTGAATTACAACAAAATTGGATTTCAATGCAATCGAATGACAACGTAATTGGATTTCAGTGTAACCAAATTACAATCTAATTGAATTGCAATCTAATTAAATTGCAATGTAATTGAATTCCTGGCCAATTCCGTCCGGCCAAGTGTCGCGATTAACAGGGGAATAAGGCTAGAAAAAGCTCGAGGAAATCTCTATTGTGTACGTTGTTCTAATCACTGCACACCGTCGGCATTTATCAGCGTTTCATTAAGCACTTGATCGGACGAGCCGCGACACGACACGACCCAGCGATCGATAATCTTCGTGTACGAGGAGCCGAACGCGACGACACGTGCGGTAATTTGGGGAATTTTGTCGAAATTTATTCCGTCGCAGCCGACTCGATACACTCGGTTGGTCGATCATGCGGCAAAGATGAGTTTATAATGCGTAACAGCGCATCCCGAACTTCGCCGTTCCCGTTCACGACGTATTAGGGAATAGTTTAAGAGGATATTCGAGTTCGCCGTAGTTCCCCGGCCGGGCAACTTTTTAAACATGCAGTCGCGGTGTTTGAAAATTCCGCGACGGCACGAGAACGCGAAATATAATAGATCATCCGCGGATCATGAACTCGGCGGGAGAAATGGGAGAGGTGCGCATACGATGAAACGCGTATTAACCCTCGTTTCACCAACTTTATGTCCCTCGATGTCCCTCGCTGCCGTATAAAATCGATATAAAATAAGAGGCGAAAGAATTCTTTTACCAAATATTTCGTTAAAAATGAAACGAAGCACACAGCGACTCCCATTAATATTCGAACACCTTTTCAAATAGAATAACTTTTTGAAGCTGGCTCGAATTCCTTTCAGACGATAGAAGAACTTGTCCACTAATTTACCATAATTTTATGAAATTTGTCACGCCGTTGACGCGCGGCATTCAAAGCGTTAAAGCGTAGAGAGACGCTGTACAATAAATAATAAGCGACAGATTCAAGCAACAAAATTATCTGCTTGCTTTGCGCGCATTTTCACAGTAAAATACAGCTCGTGCCATAGTTTCGCGCGGCCGCAATTACTGCGAATGCTATTTCAGAACTGTGATTGTGAGATTTTCTAAAAATAAGAAATCCATTTATCCTTTAATCAGTGAACCAAAGGGCCGTTTGCTTTGGTCAGACGAGTCGTAAGGTTACGATTGCGGATGTAATGAGGTAAACAGAGTCATCCTAGCTTGCAGTCTGACGAACCCGGAGGGGCCTCATTTGTGCTCAGCCAGGTAGAACAAGTCCTATTCGAAGCCAGACGAGTAGAATCGTGCCTGTTCTTCGACGAGACAAGTGCGCTAACTTCTGTTACCGATCGCACAAGTACGACGACAACTACAGTAAAATGTCTCCCTTACTGACGCTCAGATTGTCCACTAAATTGGACAATTTGGGAAGTGGAGATACGATTATTCGAGCCTTGCGGCTTATTTTTATAACTGTGTCTCGAATTATATCTCTTTATAGATCTCGCAATCTGGGCGTCAATTAGAGAGACAATCTGAGCGTCAGTAAGGGAGACATTACTGTAACTTGAGAATGCTTTGCATTTACAGCATGATCAGTTTCACAAAATATAAGCTAATTTCAATTCAACTACTGGCAGACGTGATTCTTAGAAAACCGTTCACATTACACTAATGAGGACAGCCTAAAAGTTAGCCGAATAAAATAAAAATATATGCAGAGATCTGTTTAAAAAAATGGACCGCAAAATTGTCCTAGGAGGAGGCCTCCGAATATCAAAAGTCAATAAATAAATTGAAACTGCGATTACTATTACTTAATATTATATTATTATTATTATATTATATTATATTATTATTATTACTAAATTATCGATATTAATAATATTATGAGATCAATTCTTCGAAGATTACAAGCTACAAAAATGTTCGATTTTATTATTTTTATGAAATACCGCAGTATTTAGGGCGCCCACGGTAATACCGACACTCGGCCTGGAAGCTGATCAATATTTCACGGATCTCCAAACAAAATATTTCGAAAGCGATCTAGATAAAGCGTCGCTAGACCGAACAAAGGGCCGTGAAACGATACCTGGATCGTCGCTTGTCAGCCGGAAGTCGATGGGTGCAGCGTTTCCCTTGGGAAACTCTTCATGATACGGCAGAGAGTCTCGATTAAGCCGGCTAATCAGGATCGCACTAAACCGATTAAATCGAGATCCATTGGGTAACCAAAGCTTGGGTAATGCGCAAACGAACGGCGACAGAAAACTTGGACGATGATGGGGAAGGGACGAGATGAAAATCTGACAGCTATTAAACGCAACAATAAGTACACGCGCGATTAGGTGAGACGTGTTATTTAAAGGGACGCCTTGAGCACGACGCGACAAGGAAAAGATAAAAGATCGTTCAGATTTTATTTGGTACCATTGGGAAGGTCGACAAATGATCGGATTTTTCGATATCGTTACGCTGGAAAATCATGCTTTCTTCCCCTATAATATGGCGAATATTATACCCCTATTCCGTTATTCGCTCCATTTTTTCTAGTACTTTCCGCTGTAAGTATTATGATGTATTATTTATGCATCAAATAATATATCAAATAATTCTTATTACTGCAAACAGAAGGTCGCAGCGACTGGTCCTTTGGTCCTCTGGATATTTAGAATGTCCCTCTCTCTCCACCGGAAGTCGAAGCTCCCGAAAACCAACGACGTTCGAAAACAGAGACACATTTTGTAATTGCTCTAATTTCCGTTTATTTCATTGCGGGCTAAATACGATCTTCGTTCCACTTGTCCCAACAGCGGACGTCTCCCTCTACTTTCTCAAATGGGAACATTCGCCATCCTGTTTGTCTAGCCACGGACAGAGCCCATTCTACTTAACCCACTGAACCATCACTCCACTTGTCTAAACAATGGTGGCCTTTTCACTGGTTCATCCGATGAGGTAATTTCTCCGCGTCTGGCCAACTACGGGAATTTCTACTCGTCCGCACAGTAACAGCGTTACACCACTCATATCAATCTGCGTACACAGGGTGTCCCAAAATATCATTGCACGAGCGAGAAACGAGAGGTTCCTGAAATCATTCGAAGCAACTTCTTCCTTTACAGAAATTGTCTCCGCGGCTTCGTTTACGAGTTATCGACGAAAAACGTGGACCAATCGGAGAGCGAGCGCGGTCGGCGCTTCGCCCTCGCGGCCAATGCCTCGTCGCGCTAGCCGTATGACGCAGCGGCGGTGGTCGCGAGGGCGGGGCGTCAGCCGAGCCCGCCACATTTTCGTTGATATCTCGTGAACGAAGCCTCGGATTGCATTTTCGCAAAGGAAAAAGTTACTCCAAATGACTTCGGGAACCCCTATTTCCCTTTATTATTTTCCTGACCCGAGGAAACGACTATTTCCAGATTCGAAGACATTTTCGGGACACCCTGTATTCGTGCACGGTTCCCTGCGAAAAACCGCGACGCGTCTCCGTCCTGTAAGGTCGACACGGCGAATCGATCATCGAATCCAATCGAACGGGGAGCAGCGCACCGAGTGTCTCGCGACGGCTTTCGCTCGAACTTCGAATTTCGAGTGCTGGAACGCTCTCGATGCGAGCCGGCAACACAATGAGGATGCGAAAACCGGGGCGCGTATTGTTGGGAATAACATTATATCCTTCTCTTAATGCGGGGGATAATTGAAGCCGCGGATAATAGACGTTCGTAGAATCGAAAACCCCGGGTACCCGAAACTCCATTAATCGGGATGCTACGGGCATTGCTTTTACGCGTCCCTAACCGATGCATTCAGGATATACGTGGATGCGCGCCTCGGCATCGGCTTTTGCAAATGATCGCCGAGCCGTGGCTGCAAGAACTTCGTAGCTGAGCATGAAATCGAAATTCCGTCTTGCCAGACTGCCAGATTTTCAGACTCGAGCTCGAAATATACCGCGGAATATGACATGGAAAAATAGATACAGTGATTTCTCCCTAATTCGCACAAAACTGGACAATTAGGGAGAATTTACTGTAGTTGGTTATTATTTATTACGTTAATAGATAAATGTATATAAGTATAAGATATAAGTATAAGAAATAAATGCGAGGAATAAATATATATAAATGTAAGGAATAAGTACATATAAATATAATAAATAAATCAGAGACGACTGATTTGATATTTCCAATAATTCGAGGCTCGAACGAAACATTTACAATTTCAACAAACATTCTAGAATTTGACAACGCCTCACCAGAAACTAGTTGTACATAGTTTGCTTCTCGATCATAAATTTCAATATTTTCACGTTTTAGGGCTCCCGCGGAATAATTAAGGGCGCACGTAAGCGGAATATAAAATGTCCAGCTAAATATGTATGAAATTAGTTCGCGACGCGAGAAAACGAACATGTAAATGGAAATGTATTAACGAAACGTGTAAAGCAGTTGTTATCATCGCCATCAAGGGAGCATAGAGCGGCGGCGGCGGTGGTGGTGGTGGTCGCAGAATGCACACGGAGGAGCTTCCCCGAAGCGCTTTCACGGTTATCGTCCCTCTTAATCTTCTCGCCGAGGGGTCACGTTCAGCCCGTGTATGCAAAGTTATTCGTCCGCACCGATTCAAGCGACAAACGCGACCCTTGTCCGACGATCCCCAGGCGTCCAACAGCCACTACTCCCCATAAAACTGCTCTTCGGTCGCTTTTTTCAGGGAAGCTCGAGCGAAACGGACGGGACACGTCGCTTTGGAAATTTGAAAAAAAAAATTCAATTTTTCTTAGCTTGAACAATAATTGCACGCTGCGCGATTTTCGTGGACCTCGCTGTTGCGTACCCGAGCATTGCAAGGTCTTGGAGAAATTGGGAAACCGAAAATTTCGTGTCAAGTTTTTAATTTTGTGTCAAAGTTGTGTCAAACTTATGTCAAAGTATTTAACGGTTATGTCGTTGACTCTGAGGACCACAATTTTTCTCAAAAAAAGGTTTTTGCATTAAAAACCTCACGCTGGTCTCCGCGTACGGATTTCAGCTATCCAGCCGGTTAAAAGTGGAACTCGAAAGAACTAACAAGGAGTTAATCCGCTATTTGGGCTAGGAGATTAAACGGAATTTTTGAAGAGCACCGCTATGAGTGGATTAATTCTGCGCTGCTGCAGCTAGGATAAAAATATTATGGAAACTTTCTGGAACAGGCTACGCTAAAAAATATATGGCGCTAGCTGCTGGCCGGATGATTCTGTTTCGAGCGCTTTTTCCGAACGCGCGACTACTGTTATAAATAATTGAAGGTGCGCACTGCGGCGCGAATGATTCACCGCGTGGGTTATAAGAATTTAAATTTCTATCGTTTCAACCTGTGCCGCCCGGAATCGAGCACCTATGTCGCCGTGTCATGGCTCGATCGCGGCGTTCGCGCAGCATTTCGAAAGACCCTTTCAGTCCGTGGCAACGACGTGAAATAATAAAATCGGCGCAACCGGGGAATCTACGTTTTTACAGCGACGATCCGCGGTTTTTACAATTTTTATCGCGGATTTCCGCGTAAGGAGGAAACCGGATTTAATGTCACTATTCCAGCGAGTCGCGTTGGTTGGTATAATAAATAGTTCGCAGTTTAATTAGTTACAGTTTATAGCTGTTGACAATCGGTTTTATATATTATACTATAAATATTATATTACATATAATATTATACTATAAATATTATATTACATATAATATTATACTATAAATATTATGTTACATATTATATAATATTATACTATAAATATTATATTATATTTAAATTCGTAATTTTAATTCAATTCGTATTCGTAATTAACGCGATTCAATTACTAATTATATTGCAATTGCGAATTACACTGTTATATGATTGCATGGAAATCTGAATTAGGAACGACAACGCGAGTAAATTATAATGTAATTGAATCGGGTCTTCTATACTCGATTATCGATAATTATTAAAAATGATCCCTTTAAAAAACAATCGGCTAATATGAAGAAACTTTAAACGATTGACTTGAAACTGTTGCGACGGAATAACAAGTGGAAAAGCAAGTTGCAATCAGACACAACGAATGGCTCGGTTAATTAAACCGTCTCTAAAGGCGACGTTTCATTGTTCAATTCATTGTAATAATTTGTGAAACGAGGCGAAGGATATGCGTAATTAACATCGTCGAAGATATTTTGCAAAGATACGGAGTAATAATTGGATACGTTTAACCGATGCTGCCATTTAATTTAAAGAGATAGACGAGAATATATTTTCTGCGCGAATAAATATTTAATAAAAAAAAAAACAGTTGCATAAAAACGCAGGAATCGAATTGCACGTTTGAGAAACGAGGTTATACGAGACGCGCGATCGCGTTCAATTTTGCCCTCGAATTCTGTCAATTCCAACTGCGAGAAGAACACTCTGCAATTATGTTAAATATGGTAATATTTCATGCAGGGGGGGGGAGGCAAGGAATTTTATTTATTCGAGAGTTTAATTACCCCGCGCGTGATTTATTGCCGGAGACCGAGAAACAATTCCTATTCCTAGATGGCTCGCCCGGCCGTTCTATTAACTTCCGTTATAATTTCCAGTTGACATTTTCATTTCTGACTGCAACGCGCATTCGAATGACGACCTCGGAACGGTCCCAGATGATCTCGCTCGCCGCGCTCTCGCTTTATTACTTCGAATTGAAGTAATCAGGAGGGGCGAAACGAGAGAGCACGGCCGCACTATCTGGCGAACGTAAGTTATGGTAATTAAACTTGCAACCTTTTGAGTTATAATTAGCTGATAATGAAACCTCGGCGCGGGCCCCGGACTACCTCGAAAAACTTTCTACGATTTCCAACGGTAACGTAAACCCGAGGCTTCGCGCGAGAGCCTCGACCTTTTAACCCTTGACGATCGAGATTCATTTTTATTCATTATTACAACGTTATTTAAATTATTACAACACGTTTACGATAACAAGAACGATAAATAGAATGCCTCGAAATATAATAAAAGTCAACGAAATCATTACATATATTTATTTTATTTATTATTTTATTTATTTTTTTGCCATTCCGAGCAACAGCAAAATTGAAGAAAAATTAATCTCAAGTAACCCTAGAGCTGCCAATAATTTCCCATATTTGTTTACATCTTTTAAACTAAAGCCAAGCTGTGTTCACACGTTGTGGAGGGTGATACTCTCGGGGGTGGTCTCGAAAGCAGTATCCGTTAAACGATATCGTTGGGACATTGTAACATTCGAGAAGTCTGACACCGTCTTTCAACGTTACAGCAAGCGTTCAGAGCAACGACACACAGGTAGCATCACCCTTTGACGGTCGCTGCACACTCGATCGGTGGCAACAGGTTTCTAGAGCTTTGTCGTAAGGGTCGCTTTGTAGTAATTTCTACAGAGTGTTTCATAACATGTGGAACCCGATTCGGGAGGTGACTGTACGCCTAAGAAAAAGTCCTGTCTTTCTTCGTTCATGAGATAGAAAAATATTAATAATTATAATTGTATCATATTATATATTAATGCATTAATATTATGATAATTATATATTAATAATTATAAGCATATAATAAAAATGTTCATAATAACCTTGACATATTATATTATAATAATAATATATTATATACTATATTCATAATAATATATTATTATATATTATATTCATAATAATATTGACCTATTATATATAATACAATAAAATACTATAAAATAATAATTTCTAAAATAACTTTGATATATTCTTTAAGAAACAGCAAACAATTATTTGAACGATCTAGACTAGGATAACACTCCAAACGCTTTTTTACTAATATCCTGTAGAAACTACTTCTTAAAATTAATTAGCAATCAAGACAGAAGCATCGAAGATGCTTCGACGACTCAATCGCAGCGACGCGAGCGTCGGAAGCTTATCATCGGCGCGACAACAATGGAATTCGATTTAAAGTTCGCGCTTAAAATTTCCGTCCGGCAATCGTCCGCGGAATCGTAGTTTCGGAAACGCGTCCGGGTCGCGCGTTAAATAGAGAATTCGAAAAATCCGGCGGAAGTTCGGCAACTCCGCCGGAGGAGGCGGGACCATTGTCGCCTTCGAAAGTTCCGAATTAAGAGTTCCGAATGAATTTTTGTTCCGCGCGCGCGCGCGCGGATACGGAACGCGAGTCGTCGTGCAACGGCGGAACTTTCCGGTTTACTCCCCCGTGAAATTATAAATTATGCAACAAAAGGATTAAGCCGAGTAACAGTTTTCCTGGGGAGCACTTAACATCATTCGCATCCTGCGGAATATTCATGAGAAGTTTAAATAAATGTAGTACACATCGGAGACCCCGCGGAACCGCGGAAACGCGCGCTTTACAATGCAGAATAATTACGAAAGAAGAATAGACGTTATAATCGCGAGTGTGCCCGCGTATCCCGTTAAACGATTATTAACTTCGTACGCGGTATACATTGTTTAACGAAGGGTGGAACGGGCGATCATTAAATGAACCCCTTGAGATTGAACGGTGGCAGAACTTTGCTCGCGGGCGATAAGATTTTTAGATAAAGCCTGAGCTTTTACATTAAAGAAGACTCAATGTAATCCTATTACAGTAAACTCTCTCCAATTGTCACTCAGCGTGTACACAGAAATGGACAATTTGGGAAGAGGAGATTGTAAATAAATATATACGTAAGTATTTATTTTGTATTTTTAGCTGTTTATTATATTAGTGTATTTATATTTATTTAGTATATAATTCAGTAGATAAAATAACTAAATAAATATATTTAGCAAACTAAATAGGTATAACAAAATAATATAGTATAATATAGTATAATATAATATAATATAATATAATATAATATAATATAATATAATATAATATAATATAATATCTTATGATATGATATGATATGATATAATATGATATAATATGATATAATACATAAACATAAAAAATATAAATAACTAAATATAAAATAAATACTAAATAACATATATATATAGTAAATACATATATACTAAGATAAGATCGATAATGATTGGAACTTATCTGATTTTCAGCGCGCGAATGCCCCGACTCTGGTTTGAGATCCGGTTGACGTGTTATAGAGGGATTTAGCAGAATTACGGTGATCCCGCGCAACATAAAGGATCGCTCAGGTGTACCGATAGCTAATTTCCTCGACATTATCTCTTCGCAGCACGCTTACCACGGCCGACAGCCGGTGCCTTGAACCTGACGGCTCGCAAAAGCTGGCCAGCAATACACCGGCGTATGTACAGTGTTGTATCTTCCCGCCGACTATATCTGACCGGGAATTTTGAGTGACACAAACAATCAGGCGCACGATGCTGTACATAATAGAACATAATGCGACTATTAGTCGGCAACTTTCGCTCTTCGAAACATCGCGGCCGTGTTGCACAGAGATTACGATAATTTTGGGACAGCCTGTATTATTCCGCGCCGCGATCGAAGACGCTGCGTCGTGCTTCGCGTCGTTTTGTAAGCGTAAAACAAGCATTAAACGTGTCTCTTTCGTATAGCTCCGGTGTTTAGCTAATAAAGTCGACGTGCAAAAATATATAAAAAAATATATAAAAGACTCTGTGCAATTTTGTCGCCGGTTAAACGACGATCCTCGTCAATTTCGGAATGGAATTTTCGCTGGAACCCGCGTTCCTCGGGCCGTCCAACTTGTCAAACCGGCACAGTATTCGTCATAGAAGCCTCAGAATCCAAGGCCAATCGGTCGGCAAGATCTAGCGGACTAATAGAGTCCATGGGCGTTCCTAATCAGTCACGTGGCGCGTCGCTCGTGCGCGATGCAGGCCGAGCAGCGGTTCGACTGCACGATACAACAGGGAAGATCATGCGCCGCCGGAACTTATCGAACAGAGAGAAGCTGCTGAAACGATCTGTGGCAATGTTTGCCCCCGATTCAGTTGTCATCGGCCATTGGGTCCGGTTTAATTGTTCCGGGCTAGCCGATAATCCCGTTTCAACGAACACGCGGAGCCCGCCCCGGGGAACAATGGGCCGACCGCTATCGCGGGCTCCACGGTTTTATCGAGGCTTCTCGGCGTGAAGGATCACCGTTCTGGAAGTATCGCGAAGATGGGTTTAATTGTCCCGTCGACCGGCCGCCTGACGCGACTGTCTTACGTGTGAATGCATCCCCGGCCGCGATAAGGGCGCCCATTATACGCGCGAACGTCGAATGCGATCACGGAACGCGGCCGCTTCGAGCGCGTGCGCGCGCGAGCGAGCGAGCGATCGCCGGCTGAATGCGAGTGCATCGCAACTGCAGTTCCAGCGTATCTTCGCCAGGATGGCACGCGCGCGTTTGTTGGATCGGCGGGGCTGTTTTAGGGGCGCGAGCGAGCCGGGTTCGGGTTCCGCGCCGCGACGCCGAATGAAATTCTGTTACAAATTCGCTGGTAAACACGTGTCACCGTCAGCCATCCCTCAGCCCTTTCGGCTGCCAGCCCTCGGGAAAATTCAATATCTTCGAGCACGTGCAATCTATCAAACGGCAAACCGCACACGCCTGTCGGCCCCTCGTTCCTTCGCCTTCAAATAATTCTGGCTACGCGTCGACCGTCGTCTCTTCCCGCGGCGCGGCTTATCGGCGGGGATACCGGCGATATTGTTTTTCTTTCGGGGAGACAGATGGTCATCGACGAATCCGGTTACGTTGTGTTAGGCTGCAACGATAGGTGCGGTGGGTGCCGTTCGATGCTTAGATTTTTAGGGGGACGCGTCGCGGACGAAATGGTCGGAGGTCGGAATTGAAAGCGATTTGAATATTTAGTAATGCTAGAATAAAAAGGATGTCTTAACTTTTTTATTTGTAATTTTTTTTAGACGATTTGGAGGCAGTTTAGAGGCCACGTGACACGATTCGAAGGCAATTTAGAGGCTATATGCCACTATTCGAAGGCAATTCGACTACAATTCGAAGGCAATTCGAATACAATTCGACTACAATTCGAAGACAATTCGAATACAATTCGACTACAATTCAAAGGCAATTCAGAGGCCACTTGATACGATTGGAAGGCAATTCCGAGGCCACTTGACACGATTCGACGGAGACTGGTCGAACACGATATCCTTGTAATAATAATATACAATATAATAATACATAAATTGTAATAATAACCTATATCAATAAATATAACAACCTACTAAAACCTTGTAGCTTCGCGGTTTTTCAATAACCTTAACACACACATCCAAACAGACCATTTTGCGTAGTCTTCTCGGATTGGCGCCGCCTCGCGCCGTCTCGCGCCAGCCGAGCTCGCCTCTGATTGGTCACTGCTTTTCGTTAATAACTCATAAACGAAGCTGCGTACTGCATTTTCGCCAAGGAAAAAGTTGCTCGAAATAATCTCAGGAACCCCGCATTTCCCGCTCGTACAATAATTT
Source organism: Megalopta genalis (assembly GCF_051020955.1). Taxonomy (NCBI): domain Eukaryota; kingdom Metazoa; phylum Arthropoda; class Insecta; order Hymenoptera; family Halictidae; genus Megalopta; species Megalopta genalis. The sequence continues at coordinate 746,073 of NC_135028.1, forward strand.
TGGAACGCCCTGTACATTTACGAGCGCAACACTGTCAATATCGCATTCGTGCAACACTAGTTAATCATTTCCATCGCATTTACTTACCCTTTGAGTTTGACGTAATCTTAATTGTCGCTATAAATTTATACACCGAGATTTATTCTCGGCTAAAAGCTATCCAGCTTGAACCCGCCGTTCTGCGATACCCTCCTCCCGCGTATTAAAGCACTACAGCGACGGCACAGCACGCGGCGCGGCGTGCATGCAGCTCGAATAAATTTCGATAACGCTGATATAACCATTCTGGTTAGCTCACGCGGACAAAATCGTTTGATAATCAACAAGGGTGTAACGAATAATCAGCAAAGCGTGTTCAACCCGTATCAGCTGGAACGTGCTCTCTTGACTCCGCTCGCGTCGAGCGGCTACCTTAAATGTTCGCATCTGTGCACGCACGATGTTGAAAAGACCGTGGCGGTCGGTCGTTTTCTGCTGCAACGCGAGAAACAGAATCGTATTTCCACGATCGACGCGAATTTCTCTCGAGATCGACGACACCGATGTTTCGAGGAACCGGCTTTGAGTGGCCATTCATTTGCTAATTGCTCGAGGATTTCACTGTTCTCTAGTTTATAATGTTACTGTAAATTCTCCCTAATTGACGCTCAGAATTATTGTTATATATATTATATATTATGGCTATATTCGTGCATATATATTATTGCTATATTCATTTAACAAGATTATTTTAAAAAGTCTATTAGTATATGCTATGTTCGTTTAATAACACTATTTTGAGAAGCTAATTTATTGTCGCTTTGGTTTACTGTAATCATTCAGTATAAGTAATAAATTAACTTAATAGTATAATTAATATATATACTTATACTATTATAATATTATAATTAATATATATATATACTTATACTATTATAATATTATAATTAATATATATATATATATATATATATATATATATATATATATATACTTATACTATTATAATACTATAATATATATACTTAATAGTATAACATAAGCCAATATAATTAATAATTTAAATTAATAACTCGGTCCAATTTTGGAACAGTTATTTAGTAGTAAATTTAACAATTAATTCAGCAACGTTTCTCAGCCTGAGAAACGTTCCATAATAGATACCTTTGCCTCGCCAGATCCTCCGGATCTGGCATATTCATATGGCAACGCTTATTACACAAATATTAGCGATACGATCCATACAGAAACGAGAATTGATTGCGCTGCAGATGTTGATTCGCTCGTAATTGAGGGTACGGAACACGAATCCGTAACACCAGTCTGAATTTCAATTTTTACCAGATATTCCCGAAATTGGTCCCGGCGGCTCGCGCGCTGCCGATTTCATAGGCAATATCGTCGAATCAAGGGATTTTCCGTAAATGCGAAGTCCATGCAAATGCGAAAGTATTAATGCAGAAGCCGGCCGGGGTTGCTTCGGCATCATGAAATTATGGCTAATTGGAGGATTTGTGCGGTACTCGTTACCGTCAGCTCCTGTGGTATCCGATGATCGATCGTACGTTCATTCGAGTTTGCGGCTTGCCATTTTCGGGGATTGATAACTGGAAATTGAAGACATCGACGGGAGGCCTTATTTAGAGGCGCATAATTGCGCGTCCATATCAATTCTTAACGATCGAAAAGCCGCGTAGCTGGGACATGCGTTAATACTGTAGAAATCGGAAAGTTTCGTGTCGTGAAAGCATTTGCGCTCTAAAACGAAAGAAATGTTCCGGAGTAAAGGTTAAAATATGCAAATAAATCTCTAAATCTCCCCAAAATTGTAGGAATTCTTGTGCGATTGATTACAGTGAAACGTGTGCTTCTTTCGCATGTTGCAAACAGCATTCTTGCAAAAGGAACAGAGAGAGAGACAGCTTCGACAATGACTCGCTAACAATAAGCGCGCACAAGAAACGGAGAGCAATCCGCAAGAAGATACTACGAACGATGAAGCTGCGACAGTTACCGTGAATTCTCCGTATATAGTAATTCCTGGCTCGTCTTAGGAAGTTGTTGATGCAACGCAACTACCGCCGCATAACGAGAACCCTGGAACAGCGGAACCTCAGAGCGTTAGAGTTGGAGAACCTCAAACCTCTGGAATTGTAAATTCTCTGTTAGACGTCACTTAAAATCGCACGCGAACTTCGTGTTTGAACTCGCGACGTACGTTCGAAATGCGATGAAACAGAAATATGGACGATAGGCTGAACAAAAATACAAGTTTTGCTGTTTCATTTTATGCGAAATATAAGTACAGTCGATTCTCGATAATTGACGCTCAGATTGTACCGTAAATTGTCCCTAATTGACGCTCAAATTGTACACGAAAATATACACAAATATTGCGTCCCGTTTTTATATTAGTTGACAATCGGTAACTATAAAAACAAGCTGCAATTTATTACATATTAATTCAATTATAATACATCGTATTCGTAGCTAACGTAGTTCAATTACATCGTATTCGTAATTAACGTAATTTGTAATCGTGCTCCAAACGCGATTGCGAATCATCCTGGAATTTAATGGAATGGAAATCCGAATTACAATTTAAAAAATAAAAAAAGAAAAGAAGCAGAAGATAAAATTTGAATTCCGGCCTGAACTTCCAGCTTGAAACTTCGCCCCGAAGATTCGAGGAGCTGAAAAGTCCCGAGCTCATTTTCATCCGCATGCAAACTTTGCCTCGACGATTCGACGAGCTGGAAAGTCTGCAACTCACGGGGCAACATTGTACATTGTATTTTTGGAGCCGACAACATTGTTAAATAGTAACGAAGTTTCCGCGCTGCAGTCTTATTTAATTCAATGGCCGGCTGCTTTGTTTAGTCAGAGGGCGCGAGAAAACCTTTGGTTTCTTAGGGACATCGGTATTTCAGAATAATGTCACTCGTGTGCCGTTCACTCTGCTCTGTTATTTCTTCTGTGTACATATAAATAATAAGAAAAATTATTCCTCCACTTCGGACCCTGTATATAGTCTTGACGATCATGTTCGTATACACGAAAAAATTCGAATTGATATAAGATGTATTCGTAAGATACAAAAACGTATGCAATATTGAATTTAACAATCTAAAAGTCACCTTAGTTTTTCAAGAGAAATATCGGAGATATAATAAATTCCTGTACACCGTTTCATAGCGTATACAGAGTGTATACATATATATGAGCTTATTTGGAGTAACTTTTTCCTTAGCGAAAATGCAATCCGGCGCTTACTTTACGAGTTATTCGCGAAAAACAGAGTGACCAATGAGCGGAGCTGGGCGGAAACTGAGCGGCCGCCTCGCGTCAGCCGAGCTCGCTCCTAATTGGCCAACGTTTTTCGCCGATAACTCGTAAACGAAGCCTCGGATCGCATTTTCGCTAAGGAAAAAGTTACTCGAAATAACCTCAAGGGTAATAAATAACCTCCGGGTGTTAACATAACATTGGGACACCCTGTAGAAAGCATGAAGCTTTTCTCCGCAACATATTTTGCATCGGTAGAATTGCAATTTAAATTGCACTTATCGCGATACCGAGCCAAAAGTATAGGCTCAATGCTTGGTTTAAAAATTCGTTAACAGAAATATTCATTCACTATAAATCACTGTGGTTACAGCAAGAGTCACTTGACCCCTTTGATCGAATACTTCCGGGGTTGCTATTTGCGCGATAGAACAGTCGCTCCGGAGTCTGTGAAACGTTGTCCGACCTCGACTATTTACGAGCTAAACTTCGCAGGAGAACCATAAACGTTTTAAGGTAAATCCAGCTCTCCGCGGTGCGTGTTTCGTTTTATGGAATCGCTCTCTTTCGGATTCGTTAAACTCGCCCCCCTTCCCCCTCCGTCTTAAACATCCCTTCGCCGGAAGTTTTCGGGAATCGATACGTTCCGCGTCGATACATGCACACCGACACACACACACGCCGGGGCGAAGTCGGCTCCGTGGGTGTGCGTGCGTGAATTATTTGGAACGCGGAACGATCTTTTCGACCGCAGTTGCTCTTTCCGTGTGAAAGCGACTTTGTTAAACAGTCCATTAAAGCGCGGTGGCCAGAAATTTACGGGCGACTTCGCTGTTGCGTTTCTGGCACGTAAGCAGTCGAAATTTATATCCCGGCCGCGGATTATCCCCGGTTTCATCGTGGTGCCGGTTAGCGGGAGCCCGGATTAATCCGTGATGATTTGTCGAGATATTCGGAGCCTGAACAGGCATAATTTCGCGAAGGGATGAGCCCGAACAATGCGCGGAACGGCGGAAGAATTGTTGTAAATAAATCCTGCGGGCCTCGCGATTCGTGCCTTACTGTTTCCCATATAATACATACATTCGCATACATATGTGTATATTGTATATATACAGACTGTCCCAAAACAGTCTCGCAATCCGAAAGTGACGGGTTCCTCGGATCATTTGAAGGAACTTCTTCCTTTAGAAAAATGTTCTCCGAGGCACCGTTGACGAGTTATCAACGAAAAACAGTGACCAATGAGAGGCGAGCTCGGCTGGCGCGAGGCGACCGAGCCGATGAGCGGAACTGGGCTTCGCGCGCTGGTTGGCTGGGCCGCCTCGCGTCAGCCGTACTCGATTCTTATTGGTCACCGTTTTTCGTTGATAACTCGTCAACGGTGCCTCGGAGAACATTTTCGTAAAGGAAGAAGTTCCTTCAAATGATCCGAGGAACCCGCTATTTCCAGATTGCGAGACATTTTTGGAACACCCTGTATATATTGTACATGCATTATATCAGAGATAAAAGCAAAAGTATTTCGAAAGCGCGCGAGCTTGCGCAATTTCGCCTTTCACTAGCGCGAGGGATTATCCTATTGTCTACTCTTAAATCCGATAATACCGCATCGTTATTGAAAACAATTATTCGCTCATGGAATTAATGGAAAGAATTAATCGAACGGGCCAGTCGGATGAACCTAAATACTCATTAAATTCTCATTGATTGAACTCCGGTTCGGTGTTTCAAACGGAAACGTGATTAATTTGTAGATTGCCCGGGACAAATGCTTTATTTCATAGAAATTCTATCTCATTTATCGAATTCCGGGCGCGTTATTAAATTTGTGATTCGCTATAATCTTATACCGGACATTTCTGGTAATTGCGAACAAATAACGTTCCAAATCCCCGTTCGAAATTGTATTGTAAATTAAATCAGCCGGAAAAGCTCGTGGGTACGTGTCCACCGATGTCATAATTTCGTGAAAAATATCCAGATTCGACGGCCGAGACAACAATTAAGCGAAAAAAACATTTATCGTTTGCCTTGCGACAACTCCGCCCATTCTAATATGTTTCCTCTATCTTTAATCCACATAATATTCACATAATATTAACATAATATTCCTTCATGTTTCTTACATAAAAATATTGTAATTATACTATCTTAATTCTATGTATATAATTTTATAAATTTATATTCCTTATAATTCTATTTATACAATTTTATAGATTTATATTTATTATAATTCTATTTATACAATTTTATAAACTTATATTTATTATAATTCCATTTATATAATTGTATAAATTTATAAGTTCATATAATTATATTTATATGATTATGTGTAAGAGATTACGCTTCACCGGTTTCGTTGATTTGTCTAATACGAAGCCTCAAAAGTTCTTCCGCGGATATAAATGACGAGTCTCCCGATGGCTGTGAAACTTGCCAATTGTGTTTTTGAACTCCATCGCAATAATATTGGTTGATAGCGGTTCGGTTCGCCGACCGTCACGGTGCACAGCGCGGTCCGTTTATTTGGGACGGGGCGCTGCCAGTGCGACTTTAATATCCTTCGCACCACCCTACGGAAAACATGTTTTCGTAGAGAAAGGTCCAAGGAATACGATAGTATTTTTTTCGAACGTTTAACAACCTTGTATGAATTATCGAAGGCCCGATGCAGATCAGGCAGATAACCGATACCGAACCCATCCCAATTCTAGGTTAGGTCTCCCTTATTTGTTTCAATATTTTCCAAGATTCGAACAGCTGCTCGGATCGTCGAGTTTGACAACAAATTTACATGCTATCAAAATCGATGGGACGCAATCTTTTATACGTATTTACCAAACATATTTTTTTTATTTATTATTATTTATTATATAAATATATTTATTATGTTATATATATTATTTATTATATATAATATTATACATATAATCTATATATTAGTTATTATATATATTTATTTACTTCGCGACAGCAACGGAATATTTCGTAAACCAATTAACCCTCGTCGGACCGGTATTCTCTTAAAAACTGTCTTCGTCGACGGTTGAATTTGATTTTGAGGCGCAGCCGTGAACGTTCGGGCGGCAAGTAAATGAGGCACACTTGCGACATTGTTGTGCAAATAACGGGGCCGACGCGTGGTACAAAACGCCTCCGCTACAAATCGCATTAGTGCCGCGCGTCGATCAAGTCAATCGTCAATACGGCGAAATCAATATTCAAATTCGTTCCTGTTGACAAACGGATTTACATACAAACCTCGTCTACGCGACGGGAATCGATTAACCGCGCGTTCGCTTCTAGTTGATTCAGTCAAATTGACGCGTTTCTACGTCTACTGTCGCCTAATACCGTCTCCTTTATGCGTCTTGTCTTTCCTCGGCGCGACTCGTTCGCCACCGCATCCCCCGAATCGACGCGAACCTTGCCCACGAATTCTGCGATCGAAGCGTCGTAATTAGAGTTCGGAACGGTTACGGAACTTCTTCGCGAGCTATAGCAATGTCTCCCTTATTGACGCTGAGATTGCGCACAAAAATGGACAATTTGGGAAGAGGAGATGCGATTGTTCGAGCCTTGCGGCTCGTTTATATAATTGTGGACGATTTATAACTATCGGAATATTATAACTATTTATATTATAACTATCCGGAAATGGCGGGTTCCTCGGATCATTCGAAGCAACTTTTTCCTTTGCGAAAATGTTGCTCCGGCGAATATAGCTCCGTTGAGAACAGATACACAAATAATAATTCCTGAGAACGAATGTAGAAGCTAAGGAACAATTTGAGAGAATTTGCCGCATCGTTCGGAAAACATAATCGCGGCTTGGTAATTTGACGCATTCGCGAGAGAATGAAAAATCGGTATAATAATTCGGATCGATGATAACCGGAACAATTGCCACGGCAACGTTGCATATGAAATCCTTAATAAACCCCTTTGCAATCAGGTGTTTTCACAAATTTCACCCCGGTTTAACAACAATACGCCGGTAAAGCGTGCCCTATTAAAATTCAAACAGTCTTTATCGTTTCGCCCCGCGAACCACCGAAAATAATCCGTATCGCATCGAGTAATGCTGGCCGCCGATTCATTGTTTCCAGGGAAAACAATAAATCAACGGGGCCCGAATGAAAAAGAAATCATCCACGAAGGAATTTATTACGAGAAGCCCTTTCATCGGCCATAAAATTGCTTATCTGCAGCTCGCCACGCGGCCCCCGAATGACGTTTTAATTAGCGGCCGATAATAATTAAACCTTGATTCATGGGAACGGAAGGTAACCACCCCATCCCCCCCACCTGGAAACTTCGCCGTGGAAGAGATTGTTTTGTCGTTAACATTATTTTTGACGTTCGCGATGCCTGTTCTGCGAACGCGAATCGCGAATAAGTGTTACATTTTCAGACTTTCCGAGACAATGCGGTTTTAAATAATCATTATTTAACATAGATCCCGCGATATAGATCCTAATTCCGTTGGAAACAATTAACAGGTCAGCTGGAGATCGCTGTGATATATTTTATTTGAATATTTAACAATATTAAGAATATTATAATAACAATGTAAATAATAATAATAACGTAACAATATTATAATATAATATAATATAATATAATATAATATAATATAATATAATATAATATAACATAATATAATATAATATAATATAATATAATATAATATAATATAATATAATATAATATAATATAATATAATATAATATAATATAATATAATATAATATAATATAATATAATATAATATAATATAATATAATAAATAATAATATAATATAATATAATAAATAATAATATAATATTATAATGTAATAATATAATTAATACAGTAAATTCTCCACAATTGTCCCTCGACTTGTGAACAGAAATGGACAATTATAATACTCGCAACTTATACTGAAGATTAATTTTCGTGCTCAATTAAACATACTCATTGCTTTTCTCAACGATTCATATAATTATTCTAATTCACTTTGCCGAGACTATAAAGTTCGAGATTCAGGCAGTATATTCGCGCCAATTAATTCTCTTACACCGTGATACATTATTAACGCGAATAGAATATACAATACTACCGTGAGGAATGTGCCTATGGTGGGCACCGATTGCTTTGACGCAACCGTTGTAACCACATCCTATACATATATCAGCAACCTTCTCAGATAAAGCCAGCGTATCTGAATATCAACGTTTGATACGACTACGCCGCAAGTGATAAAGCTAACAGGCCTGTTCGAGTATCGCGCCATTCAATCCACAAGACTATTCGATTACTTTTTGGATGCTAGCGAAACGTCGACGGCCGGCCGCCGTCGATTATTATTAATTAAATAAGCCATCGTTTCGATCTTTCGTCGCGAGATGATCTTCTATTCTCTCATCAGAGCACGCTTTAACGCGAATCGTCTATAAATACATCATTTATATATTATTAATTCATAGAACGAGCTGCGATGCTCCAATAATCGTATCTCCACTTCCCAAATTGTCCATTCTTGTTCCGAAATTGCAGGAAAATTAGGGAGAGAATTTCCAGAGCCAACATCGTGCGTATTTTAATTCTCGGCGGCTGTTAACCGCCGCGATATCCGCGTAGCCTCGTCGGCCGGATTGTTCGCGAGTTCGTAGGAAAAAAAGCGTGGGCAGAGCGCAATCTGAAATATCGATCAGGGGCGCAATTTCGACGAGGGGGTTTTCTCGGGCGGCTTTGGGAAAGTTACGAGACCATCGAGATAGCTCTCGCGCCCTGCGAGTTTTCCACGGAAATTTTCTATCCTCGTTAGTAGCAGCCTCGTTCGAGAATAAGGGAAGCAGGAATGAAAACGTTCTCGGGCAAGAACCCCCTCACCGAGGGCAAACTCACACTTCACAGCCCCCCTTTCAGAAGCGTTCTTACACGGTCCGCGGCTGCATCCGCCGCGCCGCGCCGAGCGGAGCCAAGCCGAGCCGAGCCGCGGAGAACGTGGTCTGTATTTCAATGCGCCGGTAATTCTAAACGCCTGCCCGTCGGCTGATTACATATTCGCGCGTCCGAATATCGCGGAGAAGTATTGACGATTCCCAGGGTCGTCCCCGGGCTTTAATGGCGCCCGTTTACGGACTCCAACCGTGAAAATTATGAGTCGATGTCGCGGACTGTAATCCACGCTCAATGCCTGTCCGTCCGCCGACGAGTTATCAGATCGTCGCCCATAAATGATGGAAACCGCGCCGCTTCTGCGAGACTTTCGTCCGGCGGTCGATAATCCGATGATCGACGCCGAGTCGCAAATATCCGATGCTATGCAAATGTTTTCGCGAACGGGTTGCGCTATTTGCCGGCGAGCTACCGAAAATCGTCGGAAATGTTCGCTGATTCGAATCGCGCGTTTGCGACGATTTCTTTGCGACGATGCTATGCACGCGCGGTCTCGCTGAATCGCGATTAGGCAGGACGCTTCGATTGACAAGGGCCAGCTAAATGTCTTCGTCGATAGCGAAATAATTATATTACATAATCGCGGAATAATTATGTTACTTATTATATATAACTTATTATTATTAGATGTCCCAAAAAAGTCTCGCAATCTGACAGTGGCGGGTTCCTCGGGTCATTGGAAGCAACTTTTTCCTTTACAAAAATGTTCTCCGAGGCGCCGTTAACGAGTTATTAACGAAAAACAGTGGCCAATGAGAGGCGAGCTCGGCTGGCGCGAGGCGACCGAGCCAATGAGCGGAACTGGGCTTCGCGCGCTGTTTGACTGGGCCGCCTCGCGTCAGCCGTACTCGATTCTTATTGGTCGCTGTTTTTCGTTGATAACTCGTCAACGGTTCCTCGGAGAACATTTTCGCAAAGGAAAAAGTTGCTTCAAATGACCTCAGGAACCTCCCATTTCCGGATTGCAAGACATTTTTGAGACAATGTAATATATGTAACATGATTTTGAGACACCCTGTGTAGTAAAGAATGCGCTCGAACTCGGAGCAGGTGACATTTTGTTCTCATTTTCGCTGGTGGAACATGCTTCGCCGGAATAACTTGGGACACCTTGTACATCGTTGTAATATGTAACTGGTTGTATCGTGTAACGTTCGTGTCCGTGATCCGTCGCGTGCGAACAGAAAAACGCGCGACACCGCACGGGGATGCGTAACGCGAAATGTGTAACGTGTCACCGGGTAATCCCGCCGCAATTACAAAATATCTAGCGCAGCCGCGATTGCGGTAACGTTTAATTAATAAGCACTAAACGTTTGATGTACGGCGAATAGTAAACTGGAACTGTTACCCGAGCGTTAATTAACAGTAAATTCAAATTAGCGCGTATTATTGTGCGATTAATATCGGAGGCCTGATTGATGCGCACGTGTGACAAGCGTAACCCGGCGCAATTAAATCTGTAACGCTAATTGCAATAAACTCGGATGGTGTTTCGGGGCGACTCGGTGCTAATCGAATAGCGGCGAACTTTTTTTAACGAAACGATTATGATTATTCGCGAAAATTGTACGATTCCGGCGGTAACGGGTGCGAGATCGACCTCGTAAAGAATTTAATATTCTTATTTAATAGTGTTATAGAACAGCGAATGTTCATTCATAGCGAAATTCATAGCGAAATTCAATGGCGATTCTCGTATTTGATTTATTCGATGGCTTCTTTATGTTCTTTATGTTCTTTAGCTTGCTCGTTGACAGCAATGCGAGGTTCTAATTAATTTGCCACTAGATTAACACTAGATTTACGGTGCATAAAATACAGCTTTTATATTAGTTTATAAAAGTAACAATAAGGCATTTATTCTGATTTTTAACAAGCGTTATTGTAACATTTGCCGTGAGTAACACATAACAAATAGAATAAATAACTCATAAATGTATCTTAACGACACAAATAATCGCAAATTAAAAAATTACCCGTCGTTTCGTGAATCTAGTATCAATATCATTAACGACCATTTAATATAATTAAGGACAAGCCGAACGCTAGGACCGCGATTTGATTTTTAATTAACACCGAGACACCGAGACACGGGAAAGTTCTGTCCAGCGAGAAAACTCGCGCGAAATTGCTCATGTTTCGAAAATAGAGCACGACGATTTCCGACGTCCGAACGCTTCGAAACGCTTCGTATCCTATCCGCACGCTTCTGCTCATGTCAGCGGAAGTTTTACAGTTTTAATAATGTTTCCCGCGGCATGATATTAAATAGCGAATATCACAACTCGCAAACGTGACTTCTCTACATTTTTCCGCCGTGTCTCTCCATCGACGAGTTCTCTCTTTCCCGCGTTTCCTCTCTCTCTCTCTCTCTCTCTCTCTCTCTCTCGCAGGCCGCGATTTTACGATACGAGTGTATCTTTCGAAAATTGCCGCGATTTCGTTCTACCAGCGCCAGTGATTCGCAGATCGCGCGCGAGTGTGCGCACAATTCGCGAATCTTTAATAATAGAGGCAGCGGCTCGTGAAATGCAGTCACGAGCGGCACCGATGATTTTTATTCGGCTGATCCTGCAGTTTGATATTCCCGGTTCGCTATCTTTCCTCATTTTCGAGCGATTCACTTGCGCGCACAGTTGCTCCGAAAACTGACTCCCAGCTGAAACGCTCCGAAGTTTCGCTCGACGATTCTAACGTCCCGGCGATCAACGCGATCCGCGGCTTCGTTTACGAGTCGTCGACGAGGATCTACGGTTCCGCGAGCTTCCGAATATAAAATAGTAACAATATAAAAAAAGTACAAAGAACAACTAATCTAACAGACTCATAATAAACGCGTAGAAAGCGAACGCTGAGTCGCAATCAGAAAGATGAAGATCTGCGCGCGATTTGTCTCTAAACATTTCCAAAGTCTAAAAAACAAGAACGGTGTCTCTTGCTGTTTTCTCTTGAACGAGACACCCTGTATAGCATAGCATAGCATGCAGAATTCGCGCGGATTTAGCCACGCTTCTGGAACACGGAACGTGGAGCATAGACAAGGAACAGGAAAGAGATCCAGTTTTCTAACGATTAGACGTCACTTTCGTCGACGAGGATCGTTAACGGCGGTCGAACGAAGTCGGGCTAACGAACGGATTCCGGGTGATTAAAGCGGAGACGCGCGTTCCCCGTGCGCGGGGAAACAAGTGCGATTAGAAACGCGATAATGACGGTCGCGTGACGTATTTGCTTGCCGGCTGATTGTGAACGCGGCCCGGCGGATAGGTGAATACGAACGTTCGATGACGAATAACTAAAATTACGAGACCGTCGGCACGCTGTTCGTTACATTAACGATTAACGTGCCGGCGCATTCGGTATCCAACGGATGACTATTTATATGCGCGCGCTTTGCAGAAACGGATGGATCATTGTTGCCCCTGAATACATTATGATAATGACCGGCCGCCTGGTATATGCTAAACAAGTGCTCAACCCGATAAATGTCCTTCCGCGCGTTCGTGGCTCCGCGATCAATATCCGAAATTATTTCGCCGCGAACCCGCCGTTCTCTGCGCCGCGAACACCGCCGCGAACGGCGAACCGAAGCCGAGGAGCCGAGCGACGCGAAGTACAGTAATGTCTCCCTTACTGACGCTCAGATTCTCAGTGCACAAAAATGAACAATTTGGGAAGAGGAGATGCGATTATTCGGGCTTTGCGGTTTGTTGTTATAGTTGTTGATAATTCGTAACTATCAAACGAGGCGCAAGACTCAAATTAATCGTATCCCCTCTTCCCAAATTGTCCATTTCTGTGGACAATCTGAGCGTCAGTATGGAAGACATTACTGTACCGTAACTTGAAGCAAATGCTTTCATTCTCGGGTCGAAATAGCATCGACTGCAAAGGGTTAATGGCCTTCCTTCGTTGGTATTTTGGAAGCATATTTCGATTACTCGATCTTCCCAGATAATTGCATAAGCTTCTCGTGTGCCTAAATTTATTATTACAGCGCGGAGATTTTCAGCGAAGGAGTCTTTGACGAGAAATTCTAACGTTCGTTTTGTTCCAGGATGATTCGACTCCACGATGATTTCTCAAGCGTTTTATCCCAGTCTAGAACGAAAATTTAAACAATTTGTACATGTTTCGTGGGTCTCTAATAATTTATAAACATGCCGAGCACTGGTTTCAGCTGCCATCGATTAAAAATCATGAAAATCGCGGTTTTCTAAAAATCTACAAATCGCGTCGTTCAAATTTTCTGTTATTTTTCAGGATTATTTCTGACAGGATTAAAAACTGTCTCTCTAGCTTCGATATTTAAAAATCGAGAAGAACATCGATCTACATACTTGGCAAAAATAATTTTGCTGCAGCTTTCGAGGCCGATATTGCTTGAACCGTTGAAAGTAACGCGAAAGGATCGGACACGATTGATGTTTCCGAAGAAAGGATCGGCCGAAACTCCGGTCTCTCTTGCGCGACTCGATACGGATTTGTCGGCGGGATTACGATTAATTTAAATAATCCTCGGCTTCTACGGCTTCATGGAGTCCGCGCGGACACGGCCGACGGCCGTCGGGATTTACGATTCGATGCTGGCAAATATATATATACGCCGGTTCCGCTGTTCCGTTCTCCACTATTATATAAACAAACGCAATATCTATTACTTGCAATGCGTGCGGTAACATCGTTTTCGAGGGTTGCGTTCGAGTTACACGGATTACGGAGGAGTCGATTGAAACCTTCGAGACTCCGTTGCGAGTTTGATGCATCGGAAATATAACCTGTGTTTATCAAGTGCAAAAATAATAAAATTCTTTTAAAAAATGATACAGCAATTTTGTAGCGTCGCCTCGGAGTCGCCGGTCGAGCGCAAAGAGTTAAAATTCGCATATACAGAGTGTCCCAAAACTGTCTCGCAATCCGGAAACGGCGGGTTCCTCGGATCATTCGAAGCAACTTCTTCCTTTACAAAAATGTTCTCCGAGGCGCCGTTAACGAGTTATCAACGAAAAACAGTGACCAATAAGAATCGAGCACGGCTGACGCGAGGCGGCCCAGCCAAGCAGCGCGCGAAGCCCAGTTCCGCTCATTGGCTCGGTCGCCTCGCGCCAGCCGAGCTCGCCTCTCATTGGTCACTGTTTTTCGTTGATAACTCGTCAACGGTGCCTCGGAGAACATTTTTCTAAAGGAAGAAGTTCCTTCAAATGATCCGAGGAACCCGTCACTTTCGGATTGCGAGACTTTTTTGGGACATCCTGTATAATTTACCAGGACGCGGATGTATCCGAGTGTTAAAGTCGATGGGATGTAACTTCGTGTTTTACGGGCGCGTCTTCGTCGATCCGATTGGACATTTCATCACTGTGAACGGCGGTCGAAGCGTTCGCCCCGATCACGCGGCGATCGTCCGAAATTTCGTTAAGATCCGTTCGCGGAGCAGCCCCAGCCCGGCCTCCAGGTACAAGTTATTAGGTTAAGCAAACTTCTGATAACTTCGTTCGGGCGGGACGGGTCACGTTCCAGCCTGGTCGAGACACGATTGAACCAATCACGCTCCTCTCCTCCACGGAACCACCTTGATTTTTCGCCTCAGCAGCCCCGCCGAAATGCTTCCGGTTGCAGATCTCCTCCCGTGCTCACTGACACGAATTCCGCCCTCGCTGGGAAATTCACCTTGGAAAATCCTCGAGTAGCTTGTACTCTTTCACGGGCTAAACGATTGGTGACCGTAAAGCTCCGTTTGCCCGCGATTTATTCAAGCGCCGAACAGTGTTTATCAGCGGGCCAAAAGCGCGCGGCGGCCCCCGCGCGAGAACATTCTGTCCGCGATTTTCCTACGGTTTCACGTCAAAGCGAGCTTTGTTCTAGTTTCCATGGAAATTCGAGATTGGTCGCGGCGTCCTTCCTACACCTATTCGTTTCTTGCGCCGTCGCGTCGATCTCTGACACGATGATTGTTTGATATTTAGCGACGAATACACGTCCGCGACTCTTGACTATGGCGTTTCGCATTGTTTTCAGTTTAACATACAAGTGGTCGGTTTTTGTCTTCGCCACTTGTATTCGATTCTATTATATATTATATAATAATAGGATCTAATAACATATAATAATAGAATAGAATATAATAATATATAATAGATTAAAAAATAAAGTACAATGGAAGCAGGATATCGCGACAATCGATACCTAAACGCAACACCGTCAGAGGAAGCTGCTGTCCTTGAATAATCGTCGCTTAGAATTCCGCGACAACGTTATTTCGTCGAGGCGCGAACGAGCGACAGAGGGGGAGGGCGAAAGTGTCGACGAATTAATAAGGGGCAACGAGTCACGCTGTTCGGTGTGGAAGCATTTAACGAGAACTTGTTTGGGCAGCCCGTTAGACCGGAAACAGACTCGTCAGCCCGGCAACGAGATTAAAACGTGCGAATCTTTCTTTTCGGTCGGCTTGCGCGCGCGAAAGGCGAAATTACGAAACGCGCGCGCGCGAAAGAACGTGTTCAAGATAGATGCAGCCGGCATAGTACTTGGACGGCCGGGGGGGCTGCTTTACATGTCTGGCTAGGCACGATTGTATTTCACTGTCTGGCCAGAAACAACTTGTTCTACTGGCCGGACTTGCGGCCAACATTTTCTACCGGGCCCGCGAAACCACGTTTTACTGTCCCGTCGGTAACGTCCTCCGCGAGTTAGAATTGTTTACTGTTATTTTCCGGCTAACGATGCGTGCTTTTTAGTCATTCCATGCGCGAGCACTTGATTCGCCGAATAAAATTATATGTTGGACGTTGATCATTCATTGAATTCTCTTCGTTTTCTCAATATGAAATTAAAAGATTTCAGTCGTATCAAATTAGTGATGATATTTATATATATAAAATAATACAATATTTCATATATAATAAATATTAAAATATTACAATATTTTATATATAATAAATATTGTATTAGTATTTATTATATTAATTATTACTAATATATTATAATATATTTCTATATTACTATACATTACTAATATAATAAATATTATATTAGTATTTATTACATTAATATATAATAAATATTATATTAGTATTAATTATATTAACATATAATAAATATTACAATATTTTATGTACAATATAATATTGTACTGTGAACATTGTTTTTAATTATATTACACTCCTCGTACTCCAGATTAATCGTTTTATAAATCATGTGTACTCGAAATTAATTCCTTTGGTAGATCATACACTTAACAAATAAAAATCATCTTGACAAATAAAAATAACTCTTTCGCAGATTAACGGTCTAAGTGAATTTTTAATCTTCTTAGCTAGCCTGACGCGCAGTTATTTAGGCGATTCGATTAGGTTCGAAGCAGTTCGATCGATTCTATCGAAACCTAATAATTGAACAAATTAATATTAATATAATAACGATTCGATTGCACAGCGCTTACATCTTTGCTCCAATTGTTCGGTCGAGAGAGCAAAGAAACGGTCCGGAACCCCGTTTTCGGCATTTCTCGTTTATTCGACGGTCTTCCCCTGCTTTAATTAATATGTCCGCTTGAACAGTTAGGGATGGTCGGTGTAATTTCAGTTTGAAAGGTGCACGGAGAAAGCTCGTTCCAAGTAATTTGTATTTGGAAAGGTTGCCCGTGTCCCAACCTTCCGTTCTTATGGTGGTCGAACAGCGTCGCCGAGGACAAACGCGAGGAAATTATTCGCCGGTGCGCGAACGTAACGGGGGGAAACGAATTTTCAAAATGTTCCTGCGGAAATCTGTCGGTTCACGATGAAAACCGTTCCCTCCTCTTCCTCGCGGAGCGTACGTATGCGCGGCCACTTTTTATCCCCATTAATTAGTGTGGCCGACTCGGCGGCGTAGATTGGCTCGGCTAATTGTAATTGTCGGGAAAGAATGGCTAATAAAAATCTCTGAAACGTGGACTTCGCTTCGATCGACGTTCCCGGTCGTCGTTTCAAATTATGTCAGAAATCACCGACTCGATTTTCAATAATATCCGACGGAACGCGTCTTCGCAAAAGAAAATAGTGGAGCCGGTTACTGTGGGGTGGCCAGTTGCGGCGTTTTCGAGCCTAATTAAAGCCCCCTTATCGCCGCTCTGATTACAGTAAATTCTGCCGAATTAACGCTCGTTTTTATAGTCGACAAGTACGAAAAGGAGCCGCGTAAATAATCTTAACATAACCTTGACATAACCTCCTTTTTCCAAATTGTCCATTTTCGCGCACGATCTCGGCATCGATTAGGCAGAATTTATGCTAATCCGTATACTCCCGCGACAAAGAGAGTATTCGAAACTGTCGTTGCAGTCTCGATGTTGTTTTCCACTATTATGTAGAATTTTACAACGGTTCGATATTCTGCCAAGGGGAAACTTGGTCTCTTCGAAAAATCTGCCTCCGCGTCGTAATCACCGGTGGCGTCTTTTGTTGCGCGAACTTTTCGAAGTGCTTTAACAATTCTGCTAATAGTGATGGGATAATAACCATTTTCCCCCCGGACAAGTTGTTCTAACGAACCAAAGTTTCACCCCCTTTATCGTGTGTATAGCCGGGGTGTCGCGAATTACGGCGCATCGCGAGCAACAATTTCGTTGCGAACTAACGAATACAGCCTGAACCAAATTTGCGCTCGATTAAATTTATCGAGGAACACGATGGATTTATTCGAGCGTAAATAAATAACGAAAAGTATGCTTTCGTCGGGCTGATGAAACAATTGTCTTCCTGGTTATGGTTTAGGTTATGTGATAGACGTCGAAATGGCGGAAATAAGACACCGATTGAACAAGTGATTATATTTTAAGTTTATTATTGGAATAGTATTTGTTAATAATTATATAAACTTGTGTCTTCGACTTATAAAAAGTTATACATATATATTATTATTATATATGTAATATATAAATATATATATAATATAATATTATTAGATATATAATATTTCTATCGTATATATATGTTTTCATAGCAGCTTTTTAAGCTCTGATTTAATACGATAGAAATGTGAGTGTAAAGCTCGCGTATAAAATTCAATCTTTTATAAGGATATAAAATATATAAATTGAATGTTATAAATTAGATTAATAAAATATAATCTCCTAAATTTCAAGATTATATGAAACATATTATACAAAAAATACAATTGAAATGAAATCTTGTTATGAACAATGGAAACAAATTTCCTAGACAAATAACTATTACAAGTGACAGAATTAAAATTTATACAATGATTTATCTAATGATAAAAATGATTTTATACGATTTATAATCATTTATGCTTATTATTTGTAGCAAAGAACAGTTCGTATCTCTGCTTTCAACTATTATTATTATTATAACTATCTGTTGAATATATTACAGCCAATCGAGATGCGCGATCGAACGTGCAATAAACTGTTTTTGTAAACACTTCTCCCGGTAGAAGTTCCATTGATATCGTCCGATATTGCTCTAGAATGTTCCCCAGCGAGATTGGTTGGCTTTGTTTACTTCGGCGCGAACGATAATGGAATTGTTACGTGTCCCCATCAAATTTGTAGATTGATAGATACGGTCAGGTCGCCGGGCCCAAGTTTGACTTCACGAATGTCAGAGGGTAGATATATTAGAGATAGCAGCGACGCAGCGGCGGACACGTCGTTGAACTTAATGAGACTGCTGTTTGTCTCGAGCGTGAGTTGTGGCCCTTGTGACTCGACTCTCTCTCTCTCTCGCTCTCTCTCGGCAAAAGCAATTAACGTGCGACGAAAATAACTAAGTCGCTGCTAAGTTATTTGTGCAAGTTGCAACAATGGAACACCAACGCTATAATAAATAGTAGCGCCCGTAGGAACAAACAATTAATGAGTCCACCGTGAAACGGTTTCGTTGTTCCCCGGTTTCCAATTCCACTTGTTTGCCAAACAACCGAACGAATCATACATCGTCCGAGCTATGACAGTCATGCTCCGCTTCTCTCTCTCTCTCTCTCTCTCTCTCTCTCTCTCACTCTGTCCAAAATTTCGTCCTTTCTATTTACTTGTCATTGTTGCCGCGTCGAAGATTTCGGTTGGTTTTCGACGTCGAATCAGAGTCGAGCCTGCGTTATTATTTGCGCGCTGTTCTATCTCAATTAATTTGGCACGGATAATCTAATCGTGCCGTCCGATCAAATACTGCTCTGTTTCACTGTTGCTAACAAGTCTGTCTGGACTTTGCTTGTCTGGCCGAAAAATTCCATTTATATATAAATAATATAAATAAATAATATATATAATATAATATAATATATAATATAATATAAATATATATATAATAAATAATATATATAAATAAATAGAAAGCTGTAACGTATTCGTATGAGAATAATTTAATTTAATATGTGATCTTGAAATCGAAGAATTTAGTTAATAAAAGGAGTTTCTGAAAGTTTTTGTTGTTTCTTTTTTAATTTAAATTCTGATCCATCCGTGTATTAATTGCAAGATCATAAGCGAAGGGCTGCAACAAATAAAAAAGCCGAACCTACGGTTCGTTTGTTCCTCGCAAATATTGTATTCGAAGCCGGGGGCTATTTATTATCAGTTAACAATATTTGTAAAGCAATTCCACTTTAAAAAGTTGCTTCGATATCGACGATCGTTGATAACCCAACCTTCGGTTCGTTTGCTGGTCGCAAATATTGTGTCTTTATTACCCGGTTAACAATATTTGAAAACCGATTCCATTGCGCCGGTTCGAAAAGTTGCTTCGACATCGACGATCGTCGAAACGAACAAAGTTCCAAACAGTTTCGAACCGTGTCTTACGTTCGTCGCGATTGGCAAAAAGAGCGGCGAGAAACGTGGCAAAAAGAACGTGGCGCTTATTTTTTTTCAAAGAGCGGCGTTTCGTGTCCGGCAACTTTCCTCCGCCGCCGTAGCTAGCTAACCGTAGTGGTTGACAAAAGAGTCGGTTAATAAGAGCGATTGTGTGCTAACCGGATATTACCGGGATCGCAAACAGTGTCGAGGCTCGCGTGCGAGGTGTTCAAAACAGAGGTTTACTATGTATTAAGCAGAAGGGCTTAAAGTACAAAGTTTACGAGGATCAAACACACGGGCGAACAAAATGAAGGAGGGACGAACGAACGTGTACATAAATTCGACGCTGGGAGCATACATTTTCGGCGCTTAATTAAATCCATCCGTATTTGGACGTGGAAACGTTTAATAGTCACCCCTTGCTTTTCTCCTCTAATTACCTTTCCCGGAACGAATCCCTTGGTAATGGCTCGCTTGCAAAAAAATTTCACCGCCCATAAATCCTCCGCGAGCGATAAAAATGCGCGGAGAAAAGAAGTCCTCGAGCGTGGCGCGCGTCGGGCCTGAAGGAAAAACAGGATCCGAGGGAAGGAACTGGAAAAGCCGTCTGGAACGCCGGGGCTCGCCTAGATAAATAAAGCTATAATTGAAAAGACATTGTCGTAGGATCGTCGATATCTCCTCGATATAAATTCTCCCTAATTGACGCTCGGATTGTAAACAAAAATGGCCGATTTCGGGCGCGGAGGAGACGCGATTTTTGGAGCCTCGTGGCTCGTGTTTTTATGGTTCTCGATAATAAAGACGTTGACGTAAAAACGAGCCGCAATTTTATAAAAAATTAAATTAATTAAATTAAAGTATAAACTTTAATTCGTAATTTCAATTCGTTTTTTAAGTCGTGGGCAAATCGGTGGACAGAACGCGAAAGAGTAGGCGAAGCAGAAATGAACAGGGACGATTTACCTCGTGAAAGGGGAAAGGTACAGGTAGATAAATAAACGTCTTTATTGGACGTAGATGAGATAGTAATGTGCTTCGGTCGTACGTTTTCGAGATGAGGAAAATATTTCTCGGAATACTGTGGCGGTGGTTTTACGTCGCCGCGCCACTCCTTCCTTCCTTCCGCGGTAATATCCGCAAATACGCGGAAATTTATTTCGGGGATGTTTGAGGGACTAAATTACTGTGCTTTAAATAACCTAGTCCATACCGATTCCCCATAAACAAATATCTGAATAAACGTATAAAATAAAATAATATAGTATGTATTTCATGAAAATTAATAATTAATTAACCTTGACATAACCTTGACACCAACGCGAAGGTAAATAATTAATCGTCAATTTTCTCTCTTTATCTCTCTCTCGCTCTCTCTCTCTTATTTTAAAACAAAATAACTTCAAAATGAGATAAAAATCTTTTTGCAAAAATTGCAATCAGAGTTGGAGCGAAGCAAAAATTAAAACGATGCTTTTTAACTTTCATATTTGGGCCTTCTATGCTGGGCCTTAGCCAGCAACAATGTTTGCAAAATTAAGTTGGTCAAAAAAAAGGTTGTTTCGCTCGAAAAAGTGTCCGAACATTTCGTTCGTATGTCCATATAACGATAATCGTCGCACCCTTAAATCGGTGCGCCCTGACGGACTGCTATTCGATTAAGTGGAATAGGTTAGCGACTGGCCAGGCAGTCGCAGCCATGCCAGTTGTGCAAGTAGAATAATCCTATCGCTGAGCGTGCAAATAGAATACAATTTACGTGGGTCGGTCCGGTAGAATAGATGTGTTCCTGCTCAACCAAGTGGTATACGATTGTTCATGGTCAGCCGAGTAGAACAGGGTTGTTATTGTTCAGTCGAATAGAAGAGAATGGCCTTTGGTGAGACTGCTAACAGTTAGTTATTTCTGATCAACAAATTAGAGTAACCGCTCACTCTGCCGGACACATATAACGGAACTGTTCGCGATAAGCCAATGAATATCTCGCGTTGAATTACAATGAACAGAGCAATTCGTAATTAATCCATGATGGTTTGCTACACACTTTAACAATTAGCCAACCGAATGGGGAGATCTGACCGTTTTAAATTGAGCAGCTCGATGACCGAAAGGGGAAATTTTCCAATTTAATTTGTAGAAGTTAATTTCTACGCTAATCGACGTTGTAATTTCTTCATTTATAATAATAATATAAGTAATAATTATATGAGTCTAACTATATAAGTTTACTCTGCTATTTTAATTTAATCGAATTAGATACGTTAATATATACTTTTATTATTATAAATTTATTTATTGTATATTATATATTATATAATTTATTTTTAATAGACTTTTTAAGATATTTTTGAGGTTCGAGGGAGTCGAATCTTAGCATCGACGTAGCAGTAAATTACACAGGCGTGGGACCAGCGCAGTGAAATTCAGAGCAACCCGAAATTTGGCATTTCCGAGAGATATTACTGTAATTGCGAAGAAGGTGCAGAAGAGGAAGGTTAAAAGACGAAATGAAGTCAAGAAAGGTCAGAAAAGCCAAAATTTCAATTTTGGAATGTTAATTGAAGAAGGTATCTAGGTGGTTTGGATGATATTCAGCTGGACCACCCAGTATATCTTAATACAGCGGCAGAAGGTTGGCGAAAAAGGAACTAAACCATTCGCGTTTCTTTGCGGATTTAAAAGCGGCCTTTGACAGAGTTTACAAAAAGAAGTTACGCGAAGTAACGAGAAAGAGAGGGATAAAACAAGACTTAGAGAGAGAGAGAGAGAGAGAGAGAGAGAGAGAACTGCATGAAAAAGTACAGAACGTGGTATGAACAGATAAAAATGAACATTTATATAATTATAAAAAATATATATGAAACGGTAATTTTGGTTAAAAATTTTCGTCACTGGCCTAAGGGTTAAAAAAAATGGGTTTCATATCGAACAGCTTCGCCTTACATCGAATATCGGAAAATCTGTATCGCTTGTGTTTGAAAGAGGAAGAGCACCAAGTCAACAAAGTTGATACATTCGCGTTTAATATTTCCTCTTCGCAATTTATCCATTTTTGTTTACAAGCGGAAGGAAATTGAGATAGAATTTTTACACGATTACAATCACTGTTTTAAAAACAAAAATTTGCAAACGATCCATTTTTCCGTAACTTTTACTTAGGCCGAAAAGAACGAGCAACTTTCGTTTCAGTGAAAATCGATGCCTCGCCTCGTTCAATCGATGACACTTTATCGGAAACTAATTTTTCAAAAATTTGCCCTCTGGATCCGAAATAACGTGATCCAGAAAGTCTGGAATATTTTATTATTGACGATCCATCACCGTGTGGCAAGCATCGCGACTAAGCACTTTCGCAGGAACAGCTTATTGAAAATAACGTGTACCTCCGCGAGGTTTATTTTATTTTTTTAGACAGTGAAAATATCGATATTTAATAATCAAAGGGTTGATAAAGTGTGATTATTAAATATCGATATTTTCACTGTCTAAAAAAATAAAATAATATAATAATATATAATATAACAATAATATAATAATAATATATATATAATAATATAATATATAATAATATAATAATAATATATAACTTCAGTATATATATATATATATATATATATTTTCACTGTCTATAAAATAAAATAAACTTCGTGGAGGTACACGTTATATATATATTTTTTATTTTATTTTTTAGACGGCGAAAATATCGATATTTAATAATCATACTGTATCAACCCTTTGCACTCGAAGTTATCCTAACCTCAAAATCAAGACGGTACCTCTGATCTATAGTATTTCCACTTTTGATAATTATTTTCCTGTTGTGCATATAATAACATCAAGCTTACTTGCTCGTGCAACATTTGCACTTGGAACGATTTATTAAATATAAATAAATATAACGATGCAAGAACGAAGAATCTCGTCTAAAATTAACAGCCGCCATTATTAGGTACATACAGAAACTAGTTAAGACGAGAATTACGTTCTCTTTGAGAAGAAAATTGTCCAACTTCCTCGCTGAATTTTTTGCTCCGTTCGAAACGATTTCGCGATGGTACTTACACGTTTTATAATCGAATCTTGAATGTCTTTCAGCCTTGTAAAATGGTCATTTTCCGTGGACGGATAAACGAGCTGAAGAAGAAAGGATTATTGGTGGTGCACGCCTGTCTCGAAGAAAATCGTCCGGAAAGTAATTTCCGCGGAGGATGCGTCGTAAGGTAATTCTGAAGTTCCGCCGTAGGTTTTATCGCTGTTCGTATAGTACTATCATAAATAATCCCAGCCCGTGGGAGAAAAAAAACATATTAGAACCGGAAAAATTTTGTCTGCGAAAATAATTTCAATGGAACCATGACAGAGAGAGAAAGAGAGAGAGAGAGGAATGGAGAGGAGAGAGAAAGAAGAAACATGTCAGTGCGGATTATATACTGGGTGTCCTAAATAATATATGTTGAAACGGAAACAGTAATATATCGGAGTGATAATGAATTAATAAATAATCTCGATCATTTGTACACTTTGCTTCTAAATGAATAAATATATGAATAAGTATAAATTTACATAGCAAATATATAAAGCAAAAATAACGAACGTTTCATTAATAATTAATAGTAATATATCGGAGCGATAATAAATTAATAAATAATCTCGATCATTTGTACACTTAGCTTCTAAATAAATAAATATATGAATAAATATAAATTTACATAGCAAATGTATAAAGCAAACATAACGAACGTCTCGGGTTAACAAAATTGAAGAATCCTCCGCCGATAATTGAAGGTTGATAAAATGATGTCACCATAGTTTCGCTACATCAATAAATTACACAGAAGTAAATGAAACGTGTTTTATGGAATTCAAACGGCTCGCGAGGATGTCGTTAAAGCAGAATTTCGAGCGGCGGAGCGCGGCAAGCATCGCGTAAATTATAATTGCGCGGGGACAAGTAACGATGGTAGAAATTTTACCGACCCGAACTTCGTTGAGAATATTGTCGAAGCAATTTACCGAAACCGCGGAGGCAGCGGGATGGACAAGTTTTCCTCCGGGCTGCTGTAGAAGTTCCCGAGGAAGAAAGAATGCAATTCCTTCCTCCGTACGCTTCTGCGTTCCATTCCGTCGCTCTGTCCGTCCGGTGCGTATCAAGGATACCATTCCGGGGGGATGAAAACACGAAATAATGGGAACAAGCGAAAGAGAAACAAATGCTGAAGGGGGGGGAGCAGGGGATGCGCCTGGAACGACCTTCGACCTTTTTATAAAAGATATATAGAACAAGAGAAAACGTGGTCGTGCAGTTTATGGTTACAGGTGCTCGCATTAATGTTCGGACATCTGTTTAAATACTTTTTAAATTTTTAAATCTTTTAGAAATATTTTCCAAATTGGACGAAATTACTCGAATTTTATGGAGATGTTGGGCGATGCTGATTCGCCGCACAATAAATCGAGACGCTTTCCTTTTTCACGTTGATACTGCTCGAAAAGAAGAAGCAAAAAATAACGAACTTATGGGAGGCCAGAAGAAGCAGCTCGGCTCGGTCACCTAAACAGGCCGACTAGAGTGCACAGCGATAAAAATGTGACGCTTTCGCAGCGTGCAGTGCATCCCCTGTCACAAATTGGGGAGCCAGTTGCACCGTCGTCCTCCGAGCAGCCAAAGACCTCTGTTGCCGGCAAAGAGCGCGGGAGCTACGTGGATAAGAAAGCAACGCCTCCCGCGGCGAACGTCTAACACGATACAAAAGAATCGCCGGCTCTAAATCCTGAGTGCGCGATAAAATTGTATAAGGAAACCGGTGCGCCGAATGAAGCCCGTGAAAAACCAGTGGAGAACCAGATAGCGGCGGTGTAAAGAAAGCCAGCCCGGGAGATTTGGATGAATAAGTAAACGATAAAATAAGTGAGCACAGTCTGATACACCGAGCCCTTTTTCTTTCACCCCGGATATGAAGATTCCGTTCGCGTTTCCGCTCGTGTCGGGTTTATGCAGCGGAAATTTGCATTCCGAAATCCAAGGGTCATATCGAGAAAAGGGGAAAAATTAGCGCGGAATTAGCCATTGACGAAAGAGTCGAGATAATTAATTTCTTTTTACTTCATTTTATTTATTTAGTTATTATTTAACTAGACGAGATAGTTGGCAAGTAACATAGTTAGTAATTAACGATAAACAGTAATAATGGTAATGATTTTTCGTTCGCTGCAAATTACATGTACCTCCACGAAGTTTATTTTATTTTTTAGACAGTGAAAATATCGATATTTAATAATCATACTTTATCAACCCTTGTCACTCGAAGTTATATATATATATATATATATATATATATATATATATATATATTTTCACTGTCTAAAAAATAAAATAAACTTCGTGGAGGTACACGTTATATATATATTTTCTATTTTATTTTTTAGACAGTGAAAATATCGATATTTAATAATCACACTGTATCAACCCTTTGCACTCGTAGTTATTCTAACCTCAAAACCAAGACGGTACTTCTGATCTATAGTATTTCCACTTTTGATAATTATTTTCCTGTTGTGCATATAATAACATTAAGCTTACTTGCTCGTGCAATATTTGCACTTGGAACGATTTATTAAATATAGATAAATTTAATGAAGAATCAAGAATCTTGTCAAATTACGTTCTTCTACCTGCAACAATTTTTACGATAAAATTAAAGAAAGAGGATTCGTCGCCTTTCGTTAAACCTCGTTCCAACTGGCAACTACATTTTCGAAATTCGTTTTTTTCCCCGGACAGTGGCTCGGACTGAATTAGAAAAAGTCAAAGTGGCTAGTATCGCGCGGTCCGTCCACATATATCGCGTTAATTTCCGCTTGTTATTTTGCCGGAGCGCCGCGGCGGGTTCTTTCCCCGGCGTTTAATTAAAACGATCGCAATTACAGCGGCGTTGCAGTTCACTCGCTACCGCACAGTCGCGCAATCACGACAAAATTATCAGGAATTAAGAAGGCCGCGGGGTAAGAAAGTGCCGCGGGTAACGCAATTACCGGGGCAAGATCTTTCCTGCGAGGAGGGCTGAGCGTGCGAATTAAGATTTACAAGAAGTCGCGGGCGCGGAGCGAAGGGTGCCGCGAAGGGTGCCGCGAGGGGTGCCGCGACGGAGGGAAAGTCGAAAAAGTCATCGGGCCGGCGACCGGTAAAAACGGCGCGGTCGTTAGGCACCCGGACGGGTCATTAGAGAAGTTAACGCGGCGTGTATGAATTTTCATAACACCCCCCACCCCCCTCCCTGCGCGGCTGCTCGAAGGACCGCGATGAAAACCGGCGGCAACCAAAGCCGCCACGTGTCAGACAACGGGTAATCTTGTTCCCTGCCGCGGCAGCCGCTACTTTTTGCGCTCCCTGTTTTTCGTCTATCGAGACAATTTCGGCTTCATCTCATTCGCGTTTACCGAACTTTCCGCCCGGCAGGCTGGATTAAACCGAGTTTCGAGAAACGGAACGTGACACCGCGAAATATTACGGTTCTCGAGGGTGCACGACGACGGCGAGCCGATAATTATATCAAGGTTATGTCAAAGTTATGTCAAAGTTGTGTAAAAATGTTATGTCAAAGTTACGTCAAAGTTATGTCAAAAAGTTATGTCAAAGTTACATCAAAGTTATGTTAAAGTTATGTCAAAGTTATATCAAAGTTAAATCAAAGTTACGTCAAAGTTATATCAAAGTTATATCAAAGTTAAGTCAATGTTACGTCAAAGTTAAGCCAATGTTACGTCAAAAAGTTATGTCAAACTTCTGTCAAAGTTAAATCAAAGTATTTAACGGTTATGTCGTTGACTCCGAGGACCACAATTTTTCTGAAAAAAAAGGTTTTGCATTATTAAAAGGAACTGTCCACAGACTGCAATAATGTCTCCCTTACTGACGCTCAAATTGTCCACTAAAATGGACAATTCGGGAAGAGGCGATTCGATCATTCGAGCCTTGTAGCTCGTTTTTATAGTCATTAACAATTCATAACTATAAAAACGAACTGCAAGGCTTGAATAATAATCGTATCTCCTCTTCCCAAATAGTCCATTTTCGTGGACAATCTGAGCGTCAATTAGAGAGACATTACTATATATTGAAATTCGAATATCTGGATATTTCGAACGATTTCTTAATTCTTCATCTAAACATTAGGACAATGTTAAATCACGTTTGGTGAATTACGTCATAGTTACGTGAAGTTTATTTCACTGTTATGTCAAGATTGTTTCACGCTTATTTCACAGTTACGTCAAGAACATTTCACAGAATCGTCTAGAAGAAGAGAAGTTCATCTTCCAGCATCTGTTCTGACCGCATTTTATGAAACGCACCGTTTGCCATGCTTGCCGAAATATTTCTCTGTTCGTCCTATTCGAGAAACTATCGTCCGTTCGAACGATGGAATCGACAAAGTACTGGGCGCGGGAACGGATCGAATATCCACGGCTAAGCGCATCGCCGGTTAGAATCGTGTACACAAGACGTTCCATCGATAAATCTTTTGAGTTCGCCCGTAGCAAAGGCGCAGCGACATCGTGGAAGCAAGAGGAAACAGGGACCGAGGAAGCAGCGTTGGAAGGAAGGGGCGAAGAGAAACGGGAGATCGGTCGACGGTTCGAAGACGAAGAAGGGAACAAGAGGGTGGAGAACCAAAGGAGGACGAGGAAGCTCACCTTCTGCCTCTATCCCTCCTTTCAATAAGATTCCGCGTGAACGGTGGCTCTCATGCCAGACGCGAAGTCATGCCGGCATATTGAGAATTCGAACTGGTTTCTCGACTCTCTTCTTCCACAGCCGCCGGTTCCTCCCCTTCGACGGAACCAACGCCGGGAGGAAGGATGGCACTCGGATCCTCCTCGATTTGCCAAAACGGCACATCTGGTCTACCATTTTCGTCGTTCGCGACGCCGCCGGATTCCCCGCGTATCAGCGGCTTCCCTTTCGCCCGTGATTTATCGCGCCGCGGAGATTCCGCGCGTTTTTCACGCCACCGGTTTGCGAGCACAATATTTTCGGCGCGGGGGTCGAACGCCGCCGCCGCTCTCTGTCCCGATATGAAAGCTCTCGAGCCCCTTGCGTTGCACGCCGGTCGCATTAATAATGCATTTTCTTTCGGTGAACGGTAAATCGGGCCGCCGATTATTCCGTAACTTAGTTAATTATCACTGGAGCACGGAGTTTATGCATTCGGAGTGTGTCAAGTTAGTGTACCTATCTTGGAACGCTTCCCAGGGGGTATAATCGATTTTAATTATAATATAATCGATATAATTATAATTTAATCGATGTAATATAATAATAATCGATATAATTATAATATAATCGATATAATTATAATATAATCAATTTTATTAGAACTTAAAACTGTTATTGTTGAATATTTCTATAAATTGATGTTGCTAAATTGATGTTAATAAATTGATAACGAAGAAGTGTTATCCTTCTGTCGACTTATTTTTGCACGTGGAATGTCATCCCCCGGTCGAGCGTATTAAAAAAAGGGGCTCGAAGCGTAAATATACCGTTAAAATATTTAAAGAAAGATTAACATCGACAGAGATTATTAACGGACGAGCCGCTGCAACCAGGATTGATAATTTTTCCGTCGCACTCAACGAACTTGGCTTTAATCGTGGCGGAATCGAATTATCATATTTTTCTTTCCCATTCGACTCTCAACTTTTGAACAGGTTTCCGTTTCTTTCTATTTTTTTTTGCCGGGCCGTTATTCAAATACACCGTTCGATTTTTATTCATAATTCTGTCCACCGTTAAATTGCTCGAAAATCCGCTCGCGCGAGTCGTCAATTTCCAGCGAATGTTTTACGATTATTTTTCACTTGAATAATACTTTGACAGCGCACGCGCGCGCGCGCGCGCTCACTCGGCTTCAACGGGTTTTCAACAGACACGCCGTGTTACTTTCAATAGAACGCATTGAATTATAGCTCCATTAAAAGTGCTCGTGTATCGGCGCCGACACACAATGCGTCGCATACCAGTTTCAATATTCGGTGATATCGTATCGAGACTGTAAATTCTCCGAATAATCGTCCGCTGATTGGTCCGCCCGGCGCGCTCAGGATATTTCATGATTTTTCATTTACGCAAAATCACCGTCCGTCGTTCAAATTTTCCCATGTAGCTTCGTTATTCAATCATGGCTCGCGTCCGCCGTCCGCTTCCCTGTAAACAGCGTTCTCGTCCCCGTTTGCTTCAAATCCGTCGGCTAAAACCTCGTTAAGTGTCCGGAGCTGATTGACAAAACATTGCGTCCGACGCATCATCGACGGACAGAACCACGTCGACTTGCTCGAACATCGGCGAACGCGATCAAATCCTTGCGCTGGAATCGTTATTTTTGCATCGTTTATTCTGTGTCATCGATAACGTAACTTTCTTATTTGTCATTTTTTGCCACGATTAGAAGGCAATTCGGAGATTACTTGACACGATTCGAAAGTAATTCGGAGGCCACTTGACACGATTCGAAGGCAATTCGGAGAACACTTGAAACGATTCGAAGGCAATTCGGAGGCAACTTGACACGATTCGAGGGCAATTCGACTACAATTCGAAGGCAATTCGAATACAATTCGAAGACAATTCGAATACAATTCGACTACAATTCGAAGACAATTCGAATACAATTCGACTACAATTCGAAAGCAATTCGAATACAATTCGAAGGCCACGTGACACGATTCGAAGGCAATTCAGAGGCCACATGCGACGATTCGACAGTCAAGTGCCTTGCAGATCCGCGGTTTTTCTTGACTCCAACAACCCTTATCATCCACGTAGCAATAAATCACATAGAAGTAGGACTAGCACAGAGAAATTCACGGCAACCCGAAATTCGTCATTTCCGCGGAGAAATTACTGAAATACGTGAAATACGATCGAGTACGTATCGAACGAACGTTGCTTTACATTCGAACGAAAACGCTTTGAAATATTCCAATATTTTCCGTAACAAGCTACTGATTGGCAATAAATAATTTGCCGGAACGAATGCGAAATAACGAAGGCACCGATGCTGCAAAGAATCGGTCGCGACATTACACGCGTGCCCCCCGCTCGTATGCAAAACCAAGCGTTGCGTTTCGCCGCGAGTTTACAAACGATTCACGTATTAACTTATTCACGGTTGTCGCGCGGCTCGCGGTTACACCGCGAACGCGCCGCTGAAATTTTCGTAAACTCGGACTTCGATTATTGCGTTACCGGGTATCGCGCGCCCTCCCTCGCACCCCTCGCGCGCGCGTGTTCCGGTCTCGCTCCGGTTTCACGGCAGCTCGGCTGGTTCTCGGATGAATTGCATTATTTCACGGGCGCAACCGGTTACGATTTATCGCGGGATTTATTGTTTAATTCTGCGGCGCTCGCGGGACGAATCACTAAACACCGGGATTATTCGGAATCATGGGGAACGGTGACGGCTTGCTCTCGCTATTGCGCCGAGTTTTTCGGCTATTATTCTCGTCGCGGCGCCGACTGTTTTAATTATTGACCCGAGAATATTACGCGCTGTTCCTCGTGTCTTAGAGCAACGCCGGCGACGCGCGCCGCTTAGGGATGATCGATTTAGGCGAATAAGCGTCGGAGAAAAATGGAACGTCTGGAAGCGGAAGAGGCTTGGTCGCACCAGTGCGCATAAATCAATTGTTAAATTTAATCGTTTATTAGTTTATTCGAACGTACAGATCATTTTTCTCCACGCCGTTGCATTGTCTGGAATTTATTTGAGGCAATCTTTCGGTTTTGTGTTTTCATTTGACCGAATTCTTTTTAATAAAAATTTATGATCACTTGATCATCGAACTGTCGCATGTGGCCTCCGAATTGCCTTCGAATCGTGTCACGTGGCCTTCGAATTGCTTTCCAATAGTGTCACGTGGCCTTCGAATTGTCTTCGAATTGTAGTCGAATTGCCTTCGAATTGTAGTCGAATTGTATTCGAATTGATTTCGAATTGTATTCGAATTGACTTCGAATTGCCTTCGAATCGTGTCAAGTTTATTTCCTTTCTACTTCCATATTTTTTGCGACTAGTTCGTAGAACGATTGTAGTCGTGTTTCTAATTTCAGTTAGGTTGCAGAGTTATACGCGGGAGTGTGCTCGGGTCGCGTCACAGCAAATTCTGAAGTAAAAGCAAGAAAATCCTTCGGAGCGCAACCGGTTAAATCCTCGAAAGCAAGCTACGGCGCATGAAAGTACATACATCGTGCCAAATAATCTAACTCTGTGCAATATATTTTGAAACATTCGTCAGAGTTAACGGCGTATAGACCGTCGTCCGTTTCCACTTTCCACTTTGTAGCCCGGGAACCAATTTCATCGCGACCCTTCTGCAAGAGTCTCGACGTTTCTCCAAGTTCGCGGTAAATTGCCGAAACGACCGTTTGCATAGCATGCAAAAATGAATAAATATATATATATATATATATCAAGATTATAGGGTTCGTGTGTGTCAGTTACTGTGTCCGCTAAAGCGGCGTTCGAAGCTTTCGTCGATTTAAATAGCTTTCTTGATATAGTTTTATTTCGCAATTTTTAAAACGTTTCAATTATGCGTCGATGTCTGTTATATAATTTTTTTTCGTAATTGAAATGTATAACGAACAGAAAATATTTAACAAAATATACAAAACAGTTCTTGAACATGATACATTGCACATAGATTAAAGTTTTCAAATAACAATATTTCGATTAATGCACTGTAGAACCTCGATTATTGTCTGAACGTCTTATAAAGGGTGTCTCAAAATTATGGTATTTCCTGAGAACATTCGAAGTCTGCTTTATTTCTTCCATTAGCTATTTAACGATACTTATTTAACAACAATAATTCCTAATAATACATTGAAAAGGGTAGGTATATTTTTCTTCGGTTGAAAAAGTCGGTAAAGCGAGAATATCGATTCGACAAGTGGTTAAAAAAATATAGATGCAAATACAATCGATTCGGAATTCGTATAAAGCCCGGCCGCGAGTCCGTAAAAATTTTCTGCCAACTTTCCCGTGCTCGTTGCCGCAAATTCCATTTTGCTACGCGGCTGCTGTCGTCTGCGAAATTTTATATTCGTTTCGCTGCGAAATTGAGATAACTTGAGTCAATGTTTCATTCTCTACCGTTCGACTCTACCATCCCCGTATGTACAGTGTCACGGTGGTCGAAATTTCGCCTCCCCTGGAATATTTTTTTTTTATTTTTCACACTCGATTGCCGCTACATCTACGGTTCCTTTCGAATTAAATTTCCGTTTTCATCGAATCGCCGAAATGTCGATAAATCAAGTTACCGAAATGGTCGCGACCGAGGAAATTTTAATTAGAAAAAAAACACCGAATTTCAGCTAGAATCGGATTTATCTTTGCTGTAATAAACGCGACGCGGATTCTTTCGGGCAGAAAGGAACGAGTTTTTACCGAAACAAAAAAATCTGTTCGCACGCGTCCCGGAATTCCGGCGCTCGTTTTTATAAATAAATATGCAACGAAACGTGGATCCGTGTGATCCAGGAAACATTCCCGTCGCCTTCGATCAGTCCCAGAAACGTTTCTGTCGTTTCTATCGGCCGCTAAAACTCGGTTAGATCGCGAACGAATTTAGGTAAACGAAAATGCGCGAACTGTCGGCCCGATAATAAAAAACTGTACGCCCGGTGGCCTGCGGAGCTGCCCAGACGGGCTATTGTTCTTTATTTTCGGTACGAATACCGCCAATAACGGTCAATATCCATTTATCTTGACGTCGCGCGTACGAGCCACCGCAGGACGCGGCGGTGCGGCGACACTAAAAATTCACGCCTGCGATCGTTTTTAAACTTTTTTTTTTCCGTAGGCGTGCAATTAGAGCTCGACGCCGCGCGCGGAATAGTCGAAATGATCGATACAAATTGACTACAAACTCTGCCGGTGCGAGAATACAAAACCATCCAGTCGATGATTATTTTTATTTTAGGGAGTAGAGGGTAAGCGTGTCATTTACTGTGCCCCTGGTTACCGTGCCCCTGCTGTAATTTCGCTAAAAATTGCGCTGAATAATTTAATATAGAATATTTCACGTTTTTGCATTTTTGCTGTAGCATTTTTTACCCAGAACTGATCACAGTAACTGACGCACAGTAACTAGCTCAGTGTACAGAGTTTGGCACACAGTAACTAGCTCAGTGTACAGAGTTTGGCACACAGTAACTAGCTCAGTGTACAGAGTTTGGCACACAGTAACTAGCTCAGTGTACAGAATTTGGCACACAGTAACTAGCTCAGTGTACAGAAATCCATCATTATTTACTCTGAATAGGATAGGAAAGTTATAAAAAATAAGCGCAAGAGCCTCGTTATTCGCGACTCGCTGATTAACAGGATTTAGGTGGCTTCCTCGGACGACGACCCATTTCGCAAAGCAATGATACAAGAATCCAGCTGGAAAATTGATCGTAGATTGGTTGTCGGGGCTTTCGGGTATATGCCATGTCCTGGTGGAATTACTTTCCAACGTTTCGCAAGCATTGCAACTAGCTTCATCAGGGGGGTTAAAGACACGCCGATGCTGGCGTGTGCCTGCTGGTGTTTCGCTTAATATAGCGGAGCCTGTTCACGTTCCGGTTCATTGCTCCACAATAACTTCCTCAGCTGCTTAAGCTCCCTGCACCCGAAAATACGGTTTACCATGGAAATACCGACGGCGGATCGAAAATAGGCTAGTGGAGCCTGTTACTGTGGGGTGACCGACTGCTGAGCCTTTCGTTACTTTTCGGGCGTAATTAACTTCGCATTAAGACGTGTTACACTTTTCTTATTAAAAAAAGGAACACAGTAGAATTTAATTAATTTTATTATTAATTCTTATTCACTATATATATATATTAATTATATATATATATATATATTATATATAAAATATATTATTATATATAAAGTATTATATAATATATATATATATATTATATATAAAATATATTATTATATAATATAATATAATATATAATATATTATTATATATAAAGTATTATATAATATATATATATATATTATTTTTATTATTAATTTTTATTCACTATGATGCGATAAGTATGAATTTAATTATGCCCAGAGACGGATCAAGGGCGCAGTTTTAGTCGAAATATTGCAAATAAAATGTAATAATAAAATAAATAAAAATATAATAATATATAATAAAATAATCGAATAAAATAATGAATTTGTATTTATCATCGTCGCAGTGACCCGTAATTTACGATTTATAAAAATGCTCCCTCAGAAAAAGTCGCCACTTGAAGAGTTTCCACGGAACACTAACTGCTCCTCGTTACGATGAAGTTTTAACTGGGCACACGTACCACGAAAAGGCAAACGAAATGTAGTTTATTGTGCCTCTGGTGCTCGCCTAACTCAGCGTTAAAACGTTATTTTTTATCGCGACGAGTTCTGCGATACTTAGATCGTCGAAAAAATCTCGCTGCGTCGCGTCTAAATAATATTTCGTATTTTCTTTCTAAATTCTCAGCGACCTGCGAAACACGTGGTCGAAATACGCAAAACGCGCGACACCCTTTGCGTAACCTGCGTCGACGGAGCGTCGACGATGTACAGATTTTTGTTGTTGCTTCGCAAGCGTTCCTTGTTCGCGGGTCACTTGAAAAAAGATTTAAAGGGACGGTTTATTCGACAAATCTGAAAATGAAGCGACCGATCCATTAATCGTCGGCAGAGCGCCGGGAGTCAAAGTTATACCGTGGTCGTCAATTCGGTTTTCATTGACAGTGTCTGGTCCGAATTTAGTGAGCTGGGCGGGGACAGGAAACGAATCGCGGTTGACAATGATTAATTGCCAACGGATGGATCGGCATAGCAGCGGTTCCTGTTTGCGGTAACATGCGAAATAATAAAAGATCGGAATCTCGCGTTTCCGTTCTTTCTTTCATTTTTGCGAGACTTCTCCCGGATTCTTGATGAACTTAAAAAGCCGCTGAACGAACACCTTCGACGCGCCATTCATCGAATACGAATTTTACGTTTATGCTAAAATATTCGATAGCATAAGCTTGTCCCAGATGTACAGAATCGCGTAACCTGCACACCTCGAATAACTTTTAAATTAGGCGTTTTCTGATAAACTGTTAAACCCTCGCCAAAATATTTCGCTCGCAGTTACTGCGACTCGAACTTTGTCGATTGTAAAATGAGAGATCATTTTATTTATTTTCTATATTATATTTTTCTATATTATATTTTTCTATGTTATATTTATTTTCTATATTATATTTTTCTATATTATATTTTCTATATCATATTTTTCTATATTATTTTCTGTCTATACAAGTTTGTTGTGTGTGTTACTATATATAATGTAATATATTATATTATTATATTAATATTTTTGTTGCAGCTATTATATTATATTATATATAATATAATAATTATTATATATAGTATTACTATATATAATGTAATATATTATATTATTATGTTAATGTTATTGCTGCAGCTGTTATATTATATAATATTACTATATATTGTTATTATATATAACATTACTATCTATAACAATTATTATATATAATATTACTATATATAATGTAATATATTATACATAATATTACTATATCACTATATTTATCGCTGCGGATTCAGCGCATTTCCAACAAAGGGTCGAAGCAGAAAACAATGATTAAAAGTATTCGACAACTCGATTATACTGTTCGTAGCTCATTAAAATGATTCAAGCCATATTTGAACTCCAACATTTTACCCTCTCGCGCAACGTTGTAACCATGGAAAATCTCATAATGTAATTAGTAAGAACATCGGTGACGAACATTTAACCGTAGCCGGCGTACCAACGAAAGGATTCGCTGGTTCAACGATCGTCCACTTAATCATTTACCATCGCTTAAACCGCAAGAAAAGCGAGCTTTCCGTTCTTCCCCGGCGGGTAGGTGGGGGTCATTAATAAATCCTCGGATCCAACAACCTTTTCAATTACCCCGTCCCGCGGTGAATTTCCCAATTAGGTTAAGCGATCGAGATGACGGAGTTCGCTGAATTTCCATCGGCCGGCATCAGTAATTCACCGGGACAGTTGGTAAAAAATCAAGTAAACACAATTATCAGCTGAAAATTCACCGACGAAGGCAGCGGCGGCGGCAGCGGCGGCAGTGGCGGCGGCGCAACGGACGATCTTTTTACGGGGGCGACGACAGATTTCATAGTAAAAGTTCGACGGGCAGAGAGGCGGGCGGGATAATTCGACTAACAGCTTCCACGAGGTAGCCGCGGGAACATCGCCAAACCAGAAACCTCCGGGAGATCCGCAGGCCAGATTACAAGGAGATCTAATAACCGTGGAACACTCTTCGGCCACGTTGCTTCTGTCTCCGGTCACGTGTTACGGAAGATTTACACGGCAATGTAAAACTTCGGAAGTTCGATCAAATACGCTGTTGCTGCCTCCAGCTCTTCGGAAATTGTTCTGGCATGCGTTATGAAAGAAAAGGGGCGCGCGTTTCTCTCGCGATGAAAATTGCATGGAACGCTGTTCAGGGTTCAAGATTTATCGTCGACTTTATCGCAACTAGAAAGTGTAATTATTAAAGTTTTATTAGTTCGGTGTTAGATAGATCGATGTTTACGGATAACGCAGCGGACTTCGATATATTTGTTTAAATACGAATACAAGATACGATAATTTGTTGCTAATTCGCGGTCAGACTGCGCACGAAAATGGACGATTTGGGAGGAGCAATAAATAGAGGAATATATATGAGTTTTCTTTCTTTCCTAATTTCTTAGGGAAATGAATATAATATAGAAAATAATATAGTATAGAAAATAATATAGAAAAATATGATACAGAAAATAATATAGAAAAATATGATATAGAAAATATAATATAGAAAAATATAATATAGAAAACTATAATATAGAAAATATAATATAAACAAAAAATATAGTATAGAAAATAATACAGAAAAATATAACATAGACAAAAATATATATATGTATATAATACAATATAATCGCAACAAAAACATTTGCATCGAAGTAACAATTGTCATCCAACGATTTTTTCTCCACACCGATTGCAACAGTTATGGTCCCCGGAATTAACTATCGCATTCGACCCACGTTTCCGACAATTCCTTAAGAAACCTGCACCCGGTAGGTACTACCAATTAGATCGTACCGGTAGAATTCAGTCGGCCAAGTTTCGGGGTGCCCTCTCTGTATACACGAGTACTTACTCGAATTTCCTTCTGTTACCCAGTGACGTCCGGGTCTTTCTTCCCCGCTTAACACGCTCCGGTCGTAGTTCTACCCGGTCTCGGTAGTCTAGACGTCGAAGTTGACCATCGGCGCGGAGTTTAACGGGAAGTTCGAAAAGTTTACGAGATGTCCACGTATTTGTCCGGGAGGGTTCTCTGGGTCGTCGGGGTTCTAGACAGGTTAAACCAAGCTCTGACCCCGACGACCTGGACCTTCGCTTCAGCCTTGGTTGGAAGTTATTCGATGCCCAAGGGAGCTGCAATAACTACCGTCGAATCGCGCCGTGTCGATGATCAGTGACTGGAACCCGTGCCACGCTATACGTGTACTTTGGCCAGAGCAAACGGTCCCCGATACCCGGGCTCTTTGCGTACAAGTTCGTTTAAATTTGCTCGGTATCCTTAAGTTCGGTCGCGCAACAACGCACACGCTGTTGCTCTGTCGTCGCTGAAGAAGCTCTCGAAATCGAACGACAGGGTTAAATACAGAGGAAATACGTAGGAAGTTTCTTTTAAATAAAAAGCGAACTGTTATGGATTTTATTGGTTCTCCTTTCTAATTGTTAAGCGTCGTCTATGACAATTATGTGATGTACAGACATCAATTCGAATATCAAAATCTTCGACGAAATTTCGGCATATTTGCTCGTTTGATTCGTCAATTGCATTTCTAACACTGTTTTCTAGGTCGTGAATTGTTGCTGAATAGTTGGCATAAACTTTGCCTTAACGAAATAACCCCGAAGAAAAAAGTGCAATTCATTTTTCCAAATCGTAGCGTTGTTCGCTTTCCACAAAAAATTACACGCGCGCGGGGAGATTAAATTAGAATACGCGATAAACGGAGCTTTCAATTTGCGAAACGCGTCAACTCGAATTACAAATCCTTTTTGTTTTAATACAGAAATGGACGGTGAGTAATTGAGTACGTGGTGTTACATTGTGCGTGTTGCCAAGTTATTTCGCTTCGGTAATTGAAACAAAATACGATTTGCAAATTCTGCTGATACTTTTCGTAGCTCCAGAAATTCTCTGTATCGAATATTCTCCTACATTTTTTCGTTTTACAAGTAAACCGAAAAATGCGTCCGCAAAAAAATCGGGATGTTTCGAACGTTTTTAACGCGAAACCGTATCATATTCGCTGATGTTTATACAACAATTTTATGAAAAAACCAATTGGGCTTTTAGTCGGTTCCCTTTGGGAACTGAACGCGAGAGAAGGAAATGTTTTATAAATGCATGGTCGACGAGCAATATCGGAGCATTTAATTGTTTATTTCTTTAAAATTACCGAGCATAAGGGAATTATGCAGGGTGTTCCAAAATCATGGCATTTCCGAGAAATGAGAGATCCCTGAGGTGATTCGAAGCAACTTTTTCCTTAGCGAAAATGTTCTACGAGGCTTCGTTTACGAGTTATTAAGGAAATACACTGACCAATGAGAGATTGCGTTCAACTGACGCCACGCCCTCGCGAGCTCAGACGGCCAGCGCGACGCGGCATTGACCGCAAGTGCGGAGCGCCGGCAGCGCCCGCTCTCGGATTGGTCTACGTTTTTCGTTAGTAACTCGTAAACGAAGCCTCGTAGAAAATTTTTGCAAAGGAAAAAGTTGCTTCAAACGATCTCAGGAACCTCTCATTTCCCGGAAGTGCCATAATTTTGAGACACTCTGAATACTATCGCCTCTCAAAGACCCGTTAAAATCGAAATCGAACGATTCGGATCCTTGCGAGTGCATTATCAAATTTGTCATAGTTTCACGCCACAACAATTACTGAAAATTCCCTTCGAGAATCGATTGCGACATCCTGAAAGTATAATGAGGCAGAAAAACGTGCGCGACCGTCTCCGTCGAAGGGTATCGAATTAACGCGAATTTGTTTAATGCGACCGACGCCGGATTCGTCGAGTCGACGCAATAAAATCGTATTAGCAGAAGGCTGTTGCCAGGATAGACGTCGGGCTCTAGGCATCGGATCAGCAGCTTCCGTTCCAAGTCGGCGCGACGTGGTTTCACCTGGTAATTATTTAACGGGTCGGTTCTGCCCGTTGCGTTATACCCTTTACCGCGGCTTATCTGGAGAACGATCGATTATTCTGCTCCAGTGTATTCTGTTGAGCGTAAAATTTTCTTTGCCGCCGGAACTTCCACGTAAGCTGCGAGTTTCCGCGTAAAGTCGAATGTAATTATGAAGTTCGTCCCGCCGGGGGATAAGCCGATCATTCGAATCGATGATTCACGGGTGTAGTACAGCGGGCGTGCTCGCTGCAACGTTGTTAACGCGTCAGCGTTTGCGTTTTTCGAAT
Organism: Megalopta genalis; assembly: GCF_051020955.1. Classification (NCBI taxonomy): domain Eukaryota; kingdom Metazoa; phylum Arthropoda; class Insecta; order Hymenoptera; family Halictidae; genus Megalopta; species Megalopta genalis. The sequence goes on from NC_135028.1 coordinate 786,688, forward strand.
CGCGATTATGGCGGTCGTTGTTAGTTCGAGCTAGATTAAACGAACGTGCAATCTGTTAATGCGTTCGAACAATAAGTGGGTCACGTTTAATCGACGAACTATTTATTAAGCTCTGTATAACATAACCTTGACATTCGTTTCAATTAGTGGCACAATTACTGGCCGACCTTTTTGCGGACAATACGAACTCGAAGGACAAACGAAATCATTAACTTGCTGAACGCGGTCGATTTACCTTCCTAGTGAGAAATTGCAATTATCACGCTCAAAGTAATTAAAAAGAATTGCTTTTCGCTTGTTGATTATTTATTTTGACAAAATATTTATATATATTTTATTTATATATAATAATATAATCTAAATAAATATATAGTATAATATAATAATATTTGTATAATAATATAAATATAATATAATAATATTTATATAATAATATAAATATAATACACTTATATTTTTTAACTATATATATAATTATATTATAAATATATATATAATTATTTATATAATCCATTGGATGAATTAAAAAGAGACACTCTGTGCGCTCATCGTTTCATTTTGACATTTAATTGTTTAGAAATGCGAGGAATAGACGAGAAGGTAATTATTCATAATTCAATAGATGAATTAAAAGGAGACACCGTGTACGCTGATCGTTTCCGTCGCGTATTCTGCTACTCCTTCGAATTAGGGGTAATTTTTCTTACTAAACGGTTTATTTGCTGGATCGAACGAGGTCAAACGAGCGGATGTAACGAGGCACGAGACAGATCGGTTTCGCCTCCGGAGAATATGAATCACCGCGAATCTTACAAATACAAGAGCGGAGGTTAGGTTTCGCGTTCCCCAGCGGGTGTTTCACGGTTCTCGACTCGACTCTGCTCTTCGTACAAACCAATTTTCCCTCATTAGGATACATTCAACTGTGCTCGGAAGTTTCGCGAATGAAATTTTTACTCTATGCTTGGCCACGTGTGCTTGCCAAAAAAGAAAAAAAAAACACCGACGAACGTAGCAGCGAACGTATTAATAAAGCATGCAGGGTGTGCCGAAACTCGTGGCACGGCCGAGCCGTTATTAAATGAAAAAATATCTAACCAAAGTTCGTTGAAACGATAACATTTTATTTCGCACAAAGATCCAAAGATCGAATGGCACAGCACGCGCGAACCGAAATTACTAACGTTCCTAATTCCGTTGGAAACGGTTACGTTCGGATTTCGAATATAACTTTTATCCAGCGAGGTTAATGACCGGATCACGCCGCGGCAGGTCATCGACGAAGCGTTCCATTAGGATAGATTATAACGGCGCCGAGGGAGACAATCGATGACACCGCCATTAATAGTGTAACCGGTTAATCAATTATACGGTCGACCAGATAACACTAAACGGCCGGAGCCGATGGATACTTCGCCGACACTGTTTCACGTTTGAAATCATTGTGAAGCGTATTCCATCGTTGTCAAAGAGAAGCGTCACTCTACAGATTCGCTCTGGCGAGAAATGATCATTCGATTAAAAGTAGACTTTGTTCCACGCTACATAGAACAGGAGAGCGTAGAAAATGTTATACAGGATGTTCCATAATTACGTGAATATTCCTCTAAAGAAAAGGAAAGATTCCTCAAGTTATTTGAAGCAATTTTTTCCTTGGCGAAAATGCAATCCACCGCTTCGTTTACGAGTTATCGACGAAAAACGGAGACCAATCGGAAAGCGAGTGCGGCTAGCGCTCCGACCAATGTCGCGTCGCGCGACCTCTGATTGGTCACCGTTTTTCGTTAATAACTCGCGAACGAAGTAACGGATTGCATTTTCGCTAAGGAAAAAATTACTCGAAATAACCTCAAGAACCCCGGATTTCCCGCTCGTACAATAATTTCGGGACACCCTGTACACAGTTCCAGACGCTTCCGTACATCTCAAGTAGGGTCGGTTCTGGTCTCCAAAAGTGAACGTTCCGAGCGTCCTGCCGGAAATCTCTCGGGTTTAAGATCAATAGCATTAAATACATAAAACATGGCAGACGCAGCCGGAGCATCCGAACCGTGCTCCTCATAAACGCGATGCAAGTAGTATCGTCAACATGGATACCGCCACAAATGTACAGACCGGAGAGAGTGTACCAGTATATTCGACCTAATCAAAGTTTAATCTGTCCGGCCTACCAGATCGACGACGTGTTTACATCCAAAGGTACATACCGCTATATCGAGGGTATATAGAACTGGCCTACGCCCGAGAGAGGTCTTCTGGTAATGGAAATTGGAACTCGATGGGCGCTGGAAGTCCTTTGGAACTGCAACGACGCGGAGCATACGCGCCGGCGTCAAGATATCCTTCAGCCGCAGTCGAAGGAAGATCGCAGGGTGTCGTTCGGCGTCCGCAGAGTCCTTCCGCAGTGTCTCAAGGCCCATTTTTACCGGCTTGACCCTGTCGCTTGGCTTTGCCGCTTGGCCTAGGCCGCTTGGCTTTGCCGCTTGACCTAGGCTGCTTGGGCTAGGCCGCTTGGCTTTACTGCTTGACCTAGACTACTTGGGCTAGGCCGCTTAGCCCTGCCGCTTGGCTATGCCGCTTGGCTTTGCCGCTCGGCTTTGCCGCTCGGCCCTCGCGTCCCCCAAAATAAAAACAGCGACCAATCGCATGCTAAAATAATGTCCGACGAGTCGAGTAAATCTCGAATCTCGGACAGAAGCGCGGCGTACTAAATCTGATCTCAAACGCGAGCCAAACGAATGATTTCGAGCGTTCAAATCGAATCGCAGATTAATCGATGTTAATTCGCAGAACGCGGCGTCAATATCGCGCGCTGATAGGATCACTTGAGCGTGAACGACGCGCCGGCCGATCGTGATTTTAAGCGGCCGGTCCTTCTACTTTTTCACGTTCGATGGCTAATAATTTTCTATACGAGTGGCCGCGGCCGCTTGGCCGGCGCGCGTTTCAAAGGGATCGGCCGTCGAGTGAGATCGCCGGCCGCCGGCCGCAAAAATGCCGACACACGATCATATTGGAAAACTATTTCGGCGGCCGGTGGTCATCGACATTACTGTATCAGGCTGCATTTGCATGAAACATATCGGCCGCGAGCCGGGCAAAACACTCGAGAGCGCCGCGGGAACGGGTCAACGGCCCATCTCGCCGCTGGTTCCCGGTCCCCCGGTTCTCCGTTCGCTTGCAACAGCAGCCATTTCTGCAACAGGGACATAATCCTCTTGGCGTCGTGCTTAACATCGGTTCACGGCGTACGCCATACCGATGCGTCGCGTCGATCCCGGCGCGCGCAACGCGTTCGAGGCCGATAGGCTCTGGCCAAGTTTAACTTCGTCTCTCGGCGCATCATCGTCCACTTCGGAAACAGAGGTGGTTCGTTCAGGTCGAGAGCTCGTCAGTTCGATCCGTGGTCCTCCAGCGATTTGAAATTTCATTTGTTCCACGCGATTACGAATTGCGCGCCGGCCGGGAAACACTTTGCCGAACGGGAATCGATCGGGATCGCGACCGAGATCGGTTCTCGTCGACTATCTGTGGAGCGATGTTAAGATAAACAGAGAAAACACGAAGATACCGGCGACACAACCATGCAAATCGATCGATTTATATCGGTGATTCAGCTACAAACTTATTTTATTGATGCAAGAATTGTTGCAAATACTGAATATTCGAAGTCGATCTCGAACGGCCTTCGAAGGACAAAGTGCATTGTGTGTCAATAAATTCACTATAGCGTTGTCCTCTTACATGAAAAAGAATGCACAGTTCCATTAGAAAAAAGCAAGCTTAACCTAAAATCTACGGGACAGTGTGCGAGATCCCCCACTCCGCTGTCCAGGGTCCCGGCGCGTCACGAGACCCATCCCCACTCCTTCGATCTGAAACGTAGCTTATTCTTCCGGCAAGGCTCGTAACATGCCGCTAATTTACAAAGGAGACAAGATTTTATTTATTTGTCTAGATTTTCTTTTTCGCATCGTATTAAACAAAAAAAATGTGCCCCTTTCATGGCACTCCGTTCTTGCTACAAGTATCGCCGCTCTGTAAAACTCGTAACTCGGACATTTACATCCCCGTATGAGAAACGCGTGGACTGCGATCGCCTATTTGGACGACTGCCGCATAAACGCAATAGCTGTGCTAAAAATGTTTAACGTTCGAACCTTTACGATCGGTCTCACTCTATGCATATTACCTGTTATTGTGCCATTTGCTCGTCTCGAGGACGGCGAGGGAACAAAGGCGTGGGAAGCCGTAAAAAGAATAACAGAATGCAAAAGTAAAAAGTGCTCGAGGTTTATTGGTTCGTTAAATGAAGATTTCAAGGTGGAGCATTTGCATAGTCGCGAATATATACGATCGCGGCGACGTTGTCGGACAGCCTTGCAGTTTTACACTTGGAACACCGGTTAGATTTTACACTTCGACGTTGTCGACCGCCTCGACGATTCCTCTTAATTTATGAAAATCGCCGGCAAAATGAAAAACCAATTTTCGACCCCGTATTACGACTTCTTTACGTCCTGCGAACGTAGCACTGGCCAAAATTATTTTATCCATTTTTACGAGAACAAAGGCACGATTTTGCAGAACATTCCCGTAAATTCGCGTAAATGTTTATAAATGTTAGCAAGAATACAAGTTACCGAGATCTGCGAAACACGTTCTACTTTTTTAATTTTTATTACAAGCTCGGATAGAAAAAGAAATTGTACGAAGCGCGAGTTCTTTAGTTCTTTTTTTCTTCGTCATTCCAGTAATATCAAGCTTTAACCCCTTGCACTCGACGCCATTTTAACTCTAAATCCAAAATAGCTTCGGATGATCTATTTCCATTCTACATGACTTATTAGCGCAATTTATGCGTGTGAAACTGAGTCTATATAACAATTGTACTTTTAACAATACTTCGAAAGTAAATAAATTGACGCACGATCCGAGCGTCAATTAGCGTGTACAATCTGAGCGTCAATTAGGGAGACATTATTGTAGTGGTGCCTCAGAATCGCCATTCGAGTGCAAAGGGTTAAAAAAAGGTATTCTATTCATCGTACAGTGATCCCTGTATCGTTTTAAAAAAAGAAAACAGTTCAAGTCGTTTCGTCCAACTTGAAAAAAGTTAATGCATTTCAAACGGTGTAATTGGTAACACACTCGAATCCGTCGCTGTGCCGAGAGTTCCGCGACATCGGCGCGCCGAAATCGCGCGTCGACAATTCTGTCCTTAAGAAGGATGATCCCAAATAAGAAAGCAATTCCGTGTCTAATGAGTCTTCGAACGTAATCCGGAGCGCCGAGCGAGCAGAGATTTACGAGCGGGTTGTCTAACCCGAACTTCGCCGGGCTCCCAACTACCAACTCGTTTACGTGATCGTCTTTACGCATACATGAATACTAAGGCGCGCACATGACGCAGTATGCCGGCAGAGCCATGATTACTCATAAAATATGAAGAGTGTACTTAACCGGCGCGAAGCAATCAGACTTCGTCAACTTAGAGTTCCATTGCTGACCCTGTCGTCGGTGTGTGCGTTCGTGTGCGCAACTTCGATGCTGCTGCGATCGTGGCTCGTCGATTGATAAGAAATTGGAACGTTGATAAACATTACACGTTCGTAATTGGAAACCTGATCGACCCATTTGTTTTTTTCACGTCGGCGGTAATCTGATTATCTTTGACAAGGGATCTTCGCATGGCAAAAAATTTATTGTGCATACATTAATTATGTTATCGTTGCTTTGTATGCATGGCAAAGATTATTATGCGTGTATTAATTATGTTATTGTAACTCTATATGCGTGGAAAAAATTATTATGCGTGTATTAATTATATTATTATAGCTCTATATGCGTGGCAAAAATTATCGTGCATATATTAATCATATTATTATGTTATTATAGCTTTATATGCATGGCGAAACTAATATCATGCGATACTTTCTGTTTTATTATTTATTGACGTGCCGTCGATTTTTAATAATTTATATTGTATTATTTTCTTTTATTAGAGTCGTTTCTAACGACTCTATAGCAAGAAGCTTTCTATTCGAAGCTTCTACAGCATGTTTATGGCAGAAATAACCGTGCAGGAAATAATTGAACTGCCGGTAGTGATCTTCGGCGGGCCACCCTTAAACGATTGCTTTGATTTGGGAATTAGTAGCGACCCGTTGAATGGAAGTTTAACAGGATGTTGCGAGTTTCGGCTTCGGCTCCCCTGAATAAGGGTTGAAGTTTCCGTGACGGAACTTAATAATGGAATTGGTTTTCAATTACGAACACCGGTTATTGATGTCGATCGCAAATGGTCAAGTTCGAACTATTGAAAATGATTCCAGCGAAACGGATTAACCTGGCTCGCTGTAAATTGTCCGATAAAACGAGAGGCGACTAAATTTAATATTCGATGAACAAGTAAATATCCAGAAAAAATATCCACGAAACAAACAAAAATTAAGATCAAAAATAAAGAAAGAATTATGAATGAAACCTCGTAAAACTTGATACGTAATTTTGAATTATGCGATTCCTTCTTCGATATAATTTTTAATATAATATTAAATATAAATATAATATTATATTTATATATAATAATTATATAATAATATATATATATATATATATATATATATATATATATATATATAATATAATTACATTATTTACTGTTTTAATAGATTCATTTATTTTTGAAATATTACTATTATTTTTAATTCCGAAGCTCGAGGATAACCATACTTCGGGACATGCGCCGACTTGGCATTTTCTCTAAAGCAAGTTTCAGTAATCCTTTTAATACCATGTAAATTTCTTGCTGCAGCGTTGGTAATTACCAACTTCGTAAACTTCGACGTAAAGCTATTAAGCTAATTCAGAATTGAGATCATAAAATGTCTTTCGAGTTTACAAATGCCGGCTCTTGGTAACTGTTTCGAGAAGCGAAACCGATGTAACTGTTTTCAACCCCTGTTTTCAACCCCTTACGACATACGATTCCTCGACGTTCTTCGTGTGTCGCTCTACACATATATTTATCCACGTGGATCCGAAGCATTTTCGCGCGATTTAAAACCGCCGATTCAGCCGACAGTTTCATTACTTTAACGTCATCCTAACCTAAACGTGTTATTCTAACCTATCCAAACAACGCGTTCTTAATATCCGGCACGTGACGCGGAATATACATTACACAACGAGCTTTCCGAATCATGTAATTACCATGAGCTAGCGAATCTCCTCGCTTGTGCTTGAACATGAGTATTTTCATTCATGCATTCGCGGCAGGAGAGGGTCGCGGGTAGCGGAGAAAATGAGATTGCCTGCTGTTTGTTCGAAACATTATCGTCAGAGGCTGCACACAAATTACAGTAATTATTTACTTCGGAGACCGGCCGAGCCCGCCTCTCATTGGCCCAGAGTTTCTTCGTTAATAACACGGAAACGAAGCCGCGGACTGCGTTCGCGCTAAGGAAAAACTGAACGTCGAACTTTGCTCGGGAGTCCCTTCGGAAATAACGTGATTTCGGGACACCCTGTACAGGCGAGCTTTGCCGCAGTCGTTCTAGGTCACGTCGTATCGGTGGCCTTCGGTCTCTCGATCCAGATATAAAACGTATTCCCGGCGAGCTATCTCTGCCGGCTTGTCGGCTCCCCGTATCCGCAATATCGACGACGAAAACAGTAAATGTCACGAATCAACGTCGGAGCATAAAGCTCCGCAGCCGCGTGCAGAAACAAAAGCGACCAAAGGGAGCTCTAGAGGGGAGAAGACACAATAAGGGTCGAAAAATGGGAAGGAAACTAGGGGTTGGGAGCAGTTATGATATCGGTTTCGGTTCTTGAAACAGTTACGAGGCACCGAGATGTTCTCGTAACTATTATTTCGGTTCCGGTCCTTCGAAACTGCTATCATATCGATTCACAGTCCAATTATAACTCATATAAGTAATTTAAGGAATATATATATATAAGCAATTTGAAGCTTGTGAATAAATGTTTGGTGATTGTAGAAGTAAAATGAATATTGCATGTGTATTGTATAAACGTAATGCCTCAAATTCGAAGTATACAATCCAAAATTATTGAACCAGCGCGAAACAAGAGGTTCTTGAGATCATTTCAAGCAACTTTTTCCTTAACGAAAATGCAATCCGTCGCTTCGTTTACGAGTTATCGACAAAAAACGCTGACCAATCGGAAAACAAGCGTTGCCGGCGCTCCGCCCTTGCGACCAATGTCGCGTCGCGCTGGTCGTTCGACGCAGGGTCGCGTGGTCGCGAGGGCGGGGCGTCAGGCGTACGCGACCTCTGATTGGTCACGGTTTTTCGTTAATAACTCGTAAACGAAGCGGCGGATTGCGTTTTCGCTAAGGAAAATGCTGCTTGAAATGACCTCAGGAATCCCTCTCAACACTCTGCATAACCTAAATGCGCAATCGAGATGCATAACCGAAATCTAGAACCGAAAAATAACACTTATAAATGCTATTTATTGCAAACTACGAGGACATTGCTGTATTATCCCGTGGAAGCCATATCCGCGCGTGCAATAGCATCGACCGTTGGAAGATGCAGCCGCCTGGTGCATCTGCATCGGGTGCCGCTGCTTGCTCCGTGTGCGTCGTCGTCGTCGCGTCACGCGTCTCGTCTCCTCTTTTCGCTGTTTCTTTTGTTATCGCCGGGGTAACTTGACAGGGGCAGTAACGCGGTCCCGATTCGATGCCGCGAACATCGACGATGAATAAATGGTAAGCGTCGGCGGCGCGACGCGGCGCTGCGGCGGTGCTCGAGCATCCGTTCAACTTCCACGGCTCGACTCGGAGGAGCATTCCGGGGGAGATCTTTAAATCATTTATGCATGAAAGAAGCGGGAACACGCGGCGGATTCTTGGGAATATTAAAAAGTACGTGTACCGGGGGGGCCCCGGTGGTTTGATGGATCTGCTTGGAAATGTCTCGGGGCGCGACGCTCCGCACCTTGGTCTCGCCGGAATGATGAGAAACCGCCATTACGTTATATCGACTCGTGCCTGTCACCGGGAACGGTTCGACGAATAACCAGAAATATTCTCGGCTACGGCGAGTATGTTCGAAAAATCACTGGTTCGTCGACTTTTCACAGCCTCGGCGAGAAGTATTTCGCGATTTACCGATTAAAATTGCGCCATGTGAATTAGAGTGATTCTTGGTGATTATTTCATCATTTGGCCAACCGACCCGGTTGTATATTTCTCGTTCGGGGATTTTTTAAGCTGGTCGAACGATAGCAGCACGCGCGCGTAACACATCGTAATTAAAATTGATGCGTCAAATATGCCGCAGGCCAAATACACCGACTGTTAATGAAGCAATTTTGCGGAACGTCCCAGCCCGCGGCCGGTACGAATTGTTTTTTTCAAATAAATGAAACGGAGGAAGACCGTCAACGATAGCGCAGTTATAACAGAAACGGAAAACAAAGTTCCAAATTAATATCATTGTTTCATTTAGTAAAATTGCTACCGAAAAATCGGGGGGACTTTTACTATACGAACCATTCTACAGTAAGGTCTCCCTAATTGACGGCCAGATTGCGCAGAAAAATGGACAATCTGGGAAGAGGAGATACGATTATTCAAGTCTTGAAACTCGTTTTTATATTTCTTGACAATTTGTAACTATAAAAATGAGTCGCGAGGCTCGAATAATCGTATTTTCTCTTCTTAAATTGTCCATTTATGTGGACTTGCACTTTATTGTTCTAGTTATAAATTGCCCACGATTATAAAAATGAGCCGCAAGACTGGAATAATAATCGTGTCTCCTCTTCCCAAATTTTCCATTTTAGTGAACAATCCGAGCGTCACTAAGAGAGACATTACGCGAACCAACTTGTCATCCGATCGGTTCGTAGAATCGCAGTTTCACCGTGCACCGAATATGCGCCCGTATTATAGCGTTCGCGCGGCAACGGATACGCTCGATACTTCCTTTATTTCCTTTCCTCCGAAAGCAGTTTCCTCGCAACAGCAGTTTCTTCAACGTCTATTCTGTTTGATGATCTGCGCGATACTGGCAACTTTCGAGTACTTGTTGCATTTGGTTGCCGAGCTCGGTCGCGAAGCGTCGTCGTCCGATGCTCGCTCTCTCGGAACAATCGCCGAGTCCTCTCGTATCGTAATTTCAGTCCAATTATCAGATTCTATAATATTTTTATAGAAAACGGATGCCGAGTCCTCTCATATCATAATTTCAGTCTAATTATCAGATTCCATAATATTTTTATAGAAAAAGGATGCCGAGTCCTCTCATATCATAATTTCAGTCTAATTATCAGATTCCATAATATTTTTATAGAAAAAGGATGCCGAGTCCTCTCATATCATAATTTCAGTCTAATTATCAAATTCTATAATATTTTTATAGAAAAAGACTGGAGAAGGGGACAATTATTTAAAAGAAAGTTAACCCCGAAGTAAAATCGTGTCTACACGATAACACTGTAAATTTGCACAGTTCCTTTCCGAACGCGACGATCACGTTTGCACGTAGTATAGCAAGAGTACAAAGGTGTAAAATCACGTTACGACAGCCGTGACGCATAAATTCGAAGCACCCGGTGCATACAAACGCCGGGAGAACACACCCAGAAACCGGCGTCTGAAAGAGTTTCCTAGCGAGCTCGGAACGAACCGCTTTCTCTCCGTGTCTTTACCTATTCATTGGTTCCGTCTTCCCCATCCATTACAACCGCCAAACAACATTTCCAGCGTGATACGCGAGAGCAACGACAGCCGAGTCCCTCGTCGCTCTCATCGATCTATCGCTTGCCCAGGAGCCGACTTTCGTGTAGCATTTTGTTTCAGCGGAGGAATCGCGCCGGTCCCGCGAGAGGCTTCCGGGATATTTTCGCGGGAGGAGGCGCGTTCGACGGGAAGAGCTCGTCGCAGGGCGTCGCAGGGTGTCGCAGGGTTGATGCAGAGCGTCGCAGGGCGTCGCGACGCGGCCGCGTTTCCGCAGCTCGCTCGGGGAAGAGACGCGGAGCCCCGTATTCGATCCGCTCCATCCCCCTTTTCGCGCTCGACGAGGACTTACGAGCTATACGCCGGGCGTTCATATTACGTTACGAGAACATACGACACCCATTTCTCACGGGCCGAGTCCCGAGAATCGTTCCGACGCCGCCGCCTTGTTTGCGATCAGCCCGGGCTATTCCCCGGAAACAAATACGCATCCGGACGGCCGATTGTTCGCGGACTGATAGCCCCGCGAATGGCGCGCGGTAAATCCTAGGCCAATCAACGAGAAGATCGGTACGGCCTCGAAGAACGGAGATCGAACGCCGCGGATTGCATTTTCGCTAAGGAAAAAATTGCTTCGAATCACCTCAGGAATCCCCTACTTTCGGATTGCGAGACATTTTTTGGACACCCTGTATATATTATATTATTATACCTATAACTTATTCTATATATAAATTGACTCGAATGCTTAACCCTTTGCACTCCAGTAATGACTCTGAGACACCGCTAAAATTGTTAATTCACCATAATTTTTATATCGACAAAGTTTAGATTTAAAACATTGTTAAAAGCTCGTAACTGTTATACGAGTCATCGCGAGACTCCATTTCATACGCATAAAATGCACTTTGTCACGTAAAATGGAGATACTATAAATCAGAAGAATTATTTTAGATTCACGGTTAAAATGGCTTCGAGCGAAAAGGGTTAAATATCGATGACACGAGAGATCAGGATTCTATTTCAATTGTAAAGGACGGAATAAAAATCTGTACTCGATTAACCCTTTCCACTCGAATGGCGACTCCAAGACGCCATTAAAAATTGTTATGTCGCGTTTCGAAATAATGTTATTAATCAAATTTGTTCATATTCGAAGAACTGTTGCATCGATCACAAAATTCAATTTCATATTGCATAAAATGCATTGGGTTATATAAAATGGGAATTCAGTGGGTCAGAAAAATTACATAAAATTTTGCGTTCATTTTGCTTCGAGTGCAAAGGGTTAATTACTAGAAATTATCGCGACGAGTCGGACTCGTCTAAGTATGTCAAAGGGTTAGATGAACAAGTGGCGACGCCAGTGGACGCGTCCAAAGAAGAAAGAGAAAATGAAAGCGGCATATATCTGGCTCGCAAGGACGGCGATATTCTCCTGTCGATGTTGCTGCCAAACGCACAAGATATAATACCCGGCTTCTCTGCGCGACTCTGTTGTTACTTGCCCCGGAGCGTCGCTTTCGGGAGCAATCAGAAGTGCTCCCAGGGCGAAGGAGCCCATTACCCGTGTCTGCTATACACAGTGCTCTAATTTATGGACAGCAATTTTTAAAGAGGAACTAATAGAAACCGGTGCATCGTACCGACACTTCCTAAGTCAGAAGATACGAGTCCTTCCGCTATATAAACTTCTTAACGCTTGCTCCTTGATCGAAGCACTGGAAATTCTCTCTAATTGTCGCACGGCTTGTACGTCGTAAATGGACAATTTGGGGAGAGGAGACACGATTACTTCGAATGTTTATATGTACATATATCCTATGTATATATGTAGTACTTTATTTCAAACAAAATTATGAAAGATACAATATTATTACATTATAATAATTTTTAAATAGGTTTGTGGTAAATTATTCATACAGGAATAATATGTTATTGTTATTTATATATAGCTATAATTGATGATTATATTATAATTGATGTGTATATTACAATTGATAATTATATATATATATAATTGATGATTATATTATAATTGATAATTATATTATATAATTGATGATTGTATTATGATTGATAATTATATTATAATAGATGATTGTATTATATAATTGATGATTATATTATAATTGACAATTATATATAATTGATAATTATATACAATTATTATCATATATCATTATTATTATTGTTATTAACATATTTATATTACTATATTATATATATAGGACATATATAAGCCTCGAATAATCGTACCTCCTCTCCCCAAATTGTCACTTTCGTCTAAAATCCGAGTGACAATGAAAATCTACTGCAATCTGAAATCCTTCGAACGTCTCTCCAGAGTATTCAATGTAACCCATGCAACTTATGCGTCTAAAATCCACAAAACCCGCACTCGAAGCTTCGCCCAAAGAATTTCTAGACGCTTTTCCACCGAATTCTCAAGTTCGCCGCGTCCGGTCCAGCGACCGTAAACGCACTGTCACTATGCACGATGAAACCGTGTGGAATAAGCGGAAAGAAACGAGATCGACAGTGAAACGTCCATAGGTACCCGACGCGATAGAGAGATACAAGCGGCGGAATTGCGCGTCACTGTAACGGAATTCGGCTTAATCCGTTAATCTGTCGGACGTGGTCGTTCTACGGACGGTTTACACGTTTCCGTTAATCCGGTTGGAAGTTTCTGGCGGCGGTCGTGTAAAAGCGGCTCGTAATTTGTAAGTGACACAAGGAACCAGCCGTTCGAGGACATCCCACGTGCGCACTGGCCGATATGTGTCAGACCGTTCAGCCGTCGCTAGGATTAAACGCAGGTGGAGTGAAGGAGAGCGGGGGGAGAGGAGAGAGAGAGAGAGAGCTCCTGTGTAAATTATCGTGATCCTGGCAATTCGATAAGAGTGATTGACCCCCGTCTACGATCCATTGAATCCAGTCGACACTCGATTATCGCTGCCCGGCTGATCGACTCGCAAAGATGGGTTAACTTTCTCTACGGCGATAAATCGTTTTAAACCTGGTCCGAGAGCCTCGTGATCCCGTCGGACGTGACGAAACAATCGATAACGTCGCTAACGCGTGCAATTTTAGCCGACCAATCGAATCCGTACGCTCCGTTTGCTTCTCAATAAAAAAAAAAGAAAAAAATATCTTAGTCGGAAAACGGCGGAGCTGCTGAAAAAAATAGATCGAAGCTGCAGCAATTTCCTAAGCTTCCTAATTTTCCGCCAAGAGCGAAATCGGCGACTTCCAGTCTGCCTCCTAAGAGAACTGTGCGAGCCTCGGAGTTTCAAGTTTTCGCCGGTAAACAACAATTGTTTACACGGCAAGCATCGAAAACGTTAGACAATGCACGGGAGCGCATCGCGAGACTCGCAGGCCCTAGGCACTCTTTTAATGACTCCACCATCAGCTATCCTTCAACCATGTGCTCCCCCACCCCCTCTTGCGACATATTCGTCGACTATCTTTGAGCAGCACGTAGTCAGAACCTCGGCTTCGTAGTGCTTCGCTCTCTGTCTTCTCACATTTGGTATATCGGTCACAAAATGCCACAAAAGTGGACAATTTGGGAAGAGAAGGTACGATTATTCGAGCCTATAGAATCGAGAATATAGAAATATATAATATAAGAACTATATAAAATGTATATAGTATAATATATATAATATAATAACTGTATAAGATATATGTAGTATAATATATATAATATAATAACTATATAAAATATATATAGTATAATATATATAATATAATAACTACATAAAATATATATAGTATAATATATATAATATGATAACTGTATATAATATTTATAGAATATAATAACTATATAAAATATATAGCATAATATATATTGTATATAATATAATATATATAATATAATAACTATATATAAGTGGCATCGCATATTCGCTATTCAAACCCGTAATAATGTGCCGATCGCTCGACGAAACACGCGTCGACCGGGGCATTTAAACGCGACAGGAAAATGAGCGCGTTTAAACCTAGAGACGGAATCGCAAATCTGTCGAGATTCGATCGAGCCGGTACAGTCTGTTTCGCGCTCGTTTCTACGTGGATACGTTGTCATCGTCTGTCACGCGATTACTCAAATGTGACACTAGAGAAATAGTCGGAGAGGAAAGCGAATCGTCTGGAAATCGAGACGATTCGCCCCCAGTCGTTTACCAGAGGAGGCGAGCCTATCCGCGTGTACCTAACCTAATCCAGGCTCGCAAATCACGAAAGGAATCGCGTTTCACCAACGAATTAACACAACAGATACGCCGCGTTGCGTCGGCGAGCGCGGATTAAGCTAAGGCTGCCGTAAATTATTCCGTCGATTTGATAAGAGTAATTAGCGGGGATTGCACTCTATTAAGTCCTTCCCACGCTTCGTCTTCGAGGTACCTTCATGGAAAATCTTATCGCCGATCGCAACGGCAATTTCGCCGTCGAAATCTGAGGATTTCAATTTCATCGACGCTCGAACGTTGTTGCTTCGCTTTTTGCTTCTTCGAAGTAAATTTTAATTTTTCCAAGTGCAGTAATTGCTCCCAGATTAATTTTCGGTTGCTGTGCGTTTCCCTGTGCTAGGCCTACGCCTATGCGATTCATTGCTACGTCGATGCTAAGACAAAGACGCGAAGCGACGCGAAGCAACGCGAAGCAACGCGAAGCAACGCGAAGCAACGCGAGCCGATGCAAAACGGCGCTGTTCGGATGCGATTCGGGATTATTTACGATCCGTCGATCCTATCATCGACGAATTACCGATACAAATATTTCTGTCGGTGATTAATACATTTTTAACTTTATTCTTTATTGTACATTGTCGTGTTTTCGTTATATGGTTTCAAACGATCCTTTGGAAATTCACCGTGCAAAAATACAGCGCCGATCGACGCGTGTCAAAATAATCGATGTTTTCGGAAGTCGCTTAATTTCGCGAGTTTCCAATTTCACGAGTTTCCAATTTCAATTGGTTCGGTCGGTTGCCCGATTTAACGGCATCAAATATTTTTCGTTGGGATTATGTGAAGGGATGTTTATTAGTCTCGCACAATGTAACAGCCTAGCGATATCCAGTGAAAAACACGCGCTTTGAAGCCTGATACTTTCATTGCCGTGATGCAACACGTGACGGAAAGCAAAACCCATGTTTGCGAACCGGGGAAATACGCGTCGTTATTTGCGGCTGTTAGTGTAAAAATATTTAATGAACCCGATACCAAGACAAAGTGAACGTAAAAAATTAAATTGATAACCCAGTTACGGGACATCTTGTACAGTCGGCGTGAAAAGTATTCGTACAGCGAATATCCGATCTTTGACAAATCATCGATGATTAAACGATTACAATTTCGCGAAAACGTATCCTATAACAGCGAACCTGGGCTCATTTTAAAGCTCGAAGCTTCTACTTACACAACGCAGCACCCGTTTTCCCGGAACATGTTTCGGCATAGCGTAACAAATGGGAAATCGGAGACACGCGTTTTCTGGATAATGTTACGGATTGAAACGTCGGTAAATTACGCTAGGAAATTTTTGTCAGGACTGGTACCAGCATAGAATTCAAGATCGAAGCCTCCTCTTTCCAACGACCCCTTGAACTTTGACGTACGATTACTTTTTAATCGCTCTGTCGAGCTTCGAATGAAAGGTCTACCGCGCGAAACTGGGCGCGAGGCTCGAACAATCGTATCTACTCTTTCCAAATTGTCCATTCTTCTGCGCGATCTGAGCGCGAATTAGGGAGAAATTACTGTAGATGCTTCGAGCTTGAAATTATGTCCAAATTTATTGTCGTACGACTCTTTCTACGAAACGGTTACAGTTCAAATACCGATATTCAATTTTCGCTTCCGCAGTTTGGACGATTTGTTTATTCAATTAACTACATTTTGGAGTTCAGTCGTCGCACTTCGCTAGCCGATGGTGCGGCGGTATCGTGAGTAAACGTTGCCGTTATTGTCTCGGTGTTTTGGGGATTCTAGCGCGCAACGTTTGCAGAGTGTTGGTCCTAGCGCGTTCCCTTGCGGGACTTCTGCTTGGATTCGGTCGAAATAAGTCGACGGAGTTGTAAAATTGTATGACTGCGCGACAGTGGCGTGTTATAAAAACGCTAAAATAAGATATCGAGCACGATAACGCGATAAAAATGTTTCATTATGACGTTCGCTGTCAACGTTATTAGTATTTATAGTCCTATCGGTCCGATAAGTGACTTGGAACGGAAATTCCTCGCGATCGTGCAATCACTGGAATATTTTTATCACCCCACACGGTGTCGCATCCCCCGATAGATACGAATATCAATAAAGTCATCAATCGCCAACTAACTGCGCGGCGGGAAGTTTAACGCTGCCGATTACATTTCGTCGAGCGCAGCTCGATCGTCAGCTGGAAAAGTTCTGATAGCTTCCCCGGCCTTCCTCCGTTCCCTTCCGATTCCCTCTTTTTTTCTCGTCGTTGGCGAAATCGCTTGAATCGTTCCTATCGGAAGGAGATTCGACGAGTCCTCCGGCGGCGTATTTCCGGCGCGACTCAATTCCTTAGATTGCGCAATCACCGGGAACGGGAACCACTCGAACCGGCGCGGCGCGAAGCGACGCGAAGCGAAGCAATACGAAGCGACGCGAAGCAACGCGAAGCGACTCGAAGCAATACGAAGCAACGCGAAGCAATACGAAGCAATACGAAGCAACGCGAAGCGACTCGAAGCAATACGAAGCAATACGAAGCAATACGAAGCAACGCGAAGCAGTACGAAGCAACGCGAAGCAACACGACGCGTCGTGACGCGGCACGCAACGTTCAACGCGGCGCGTAACGAAGCGACGCGAAGCGAAGCGAATCGGTGGCTGCGGCATATAGGAAACGCGCGCGGCGCGGTGATGTGAATCGTTCGCACGCTAAATGGAGCACGTCCGCTCATACTTGTCCCGGTTGACCGGCAAACGCACCGCTTGTTATCCTATTACCTAGATTATATTGTTTTATGCGACCTCGCGGCTTGCCCTCTTCCTGGATTATATACAGCCGCCGCGCGTCGATCGATATCGACTTCATCCGTTCGAATCGACCTGCATAGGGCCGGCTACAGCGACTCCCATCAATATTCGTGCTCTTTGCAAATAAACAACAACTTCTTTTATTGCGATCTTTTATTTGGATATATACTATGAATTATGCTGTACTATACTATTCTATATGCTATATTAAATATATTATACTATATTATTTGCTATACTAAATATACTATACTATACTATATGCTGTACTAAATATATTACTCTATACTATATGCTATGTTAAATATATTATACTATACTATATACTAAATATACTATACTATATTATACTATACTATATATGTATAACCTTGTACTATATTTGTTACACCATAAGATGTGGATACTCTTTCCCAGATTTCCAACTGGGTCGATTTTTCCTCGCGAGCTGGGAAAACGGGGATCGACGGATTAACGCGAAGACAGAGCAAGTCTTTCGACGGTGATCAATTGGTCCCGTAATTGCTGGCGAGATAACAAATTTAATCGCACAGTTTTTCTAGACCGGCTCGGCGTGATCGGTGACGGGGTGTTTGGACGACATCGACGTACCCCCGGTGCATCGCCGGTGATAATTTTACAGTGCCGTCAAGCAAGTGGACAGCCACCGGCCCACCTCTAGTGGCTCGTGTCTGGCTGTGACGAAAGGATGACAACTAGCATTGGTAATGGAATTCCGTAGTTTCACGTGGAACGGTCGCGGGGAGTGAATCAAAGCGGCGGCGAGGCCTCTCGTTGACATGACAATTGCACCAATCATCAATGCATGAATCACGAACAATCCACTTTGCCCTTGTCGTGTTACGTGGAACCTCGTTACGCGTTGCCGTCACGTTGCGGAAAGTTCGATATCGATCCTGCACCTGGCTCCTGGCTCCTGGCTCCTGGCTCCTGTGGCTCCTGGCTCCTCGCGCTTTTAATTCGAGAACAAAAACAGAAGCGCGTGTTTGCTCATCCGCGGCAACGCGCGAGCAGTATCGCATCGCCGGATAACGCGTCCTTGGGAGCGATGCGGTTAAACCATTTGTCGAAATTATGCGAAAAATATTTCTGCATGCCGGCGCGTCTTTGGTGGAGTAGAAAAAACTATTTAGCAGAGGACTGATATTATCCGAAAGACAGTCGAGCCAAAAAATGTCGACAACCTCATTTTTTTTAAATAAAAACCTAATCAGAAACCATATAGCATGATATACCGTCGCATAAGCACACTAAATATTTCGAACAAGTTCCTAATGTTTTAACAACTTCAATTTATAATAGAGAAAAAGATATTGCAATATACATCTAATTTATTCCAATTTTATACTCGAATATTTCTCACGCATGGAAGAAAATAAACGAACGTTGAACATCGCGAGAAATAACGGACAATCGTTTAATATACCAACGGAATTTGTTTGCACGGTCCAGCTAACTTCCAGATCGATGGGCGTTCGGTTGATTTTCTAATTTCGCGTGTGTCAGTGTCCGACGTCCAAGCCGCCCTCGGCGATTATGCACGGGGAAGGTCGAGGGAGGATTGCGGACGGGAGAAAAAAAATGGGCCAGCGGGACACAACGAGCCGAACCAGCTCCCGACAATTTCGAGTTCGCCGGAAGTTTCGTTACATTGCTGGCCCGTTTCCAAGCGGAGCCACGGGAACGTGGCTGGCGCGCAAAGTCGGCGACCGTACGCACCGGAGGTGGAGAACCATCGATAGTTTCCGATAGTTTACAAAACCTATCGATGACTATCGATAGTATAGTTATAGTAGATATAGTTCTCCATCTTCGGACGTACTGTGGGAAAAAAATACGTACGATATAACTGCTCGGAGACACGAGAATTTCAAGGCACCGAAGAGTTTGAACAATGTACAGTAACGTCTCCCTTACTGACGCTCGGATTGTCCGCTAAATTTGACGAAAATTGAATATCGGTATTTGAACTGTAACCGTTTCGTAAAAAGAGTCGTACGACAATAAATTTGGACATAATTTCAAGCTCGAAGCATCTGCAGTAATTTCTCCCTAATTCGCGCTCAGATCGCGCAGAAGAATGGACAATTTCGGAAGAGTAGATACGATTGTTAGAGCCTCGCGCCCAGTTTCGCGCGGTAGACCTTTCATTCGGAGCTCGACAGAGCGATTAAAAAGTAATCGTACGTCAAAGTTCAAGGGGTCGTTGGAAAGAGGAGGCTTCGATCTTGAATTCTATGCTGGTACCAGTTCTGACAAAAATTTCCTAGCGTAATTTACCGACGTTTCAATCCGTAACATTATCCAGAAAACGCGTGTCTCCGATTTCCCATTTGTTACGCTATGCCGAAACATGTTCCGGGAAAATGAATGCTGCGCAGCGTAAGTAGAAGCTTCGAGCTTTAAAATGAGCCCAGGTTCGTTGTTATAGGACGCGCTTTCGCGAAATGGTAATCGTTTAATCATCGACGATTTGTCAAAGATCGAATATTCTTTGATACTTTTTGCAATTTTTCCCGTAAGTTGCAGCTCGTTTTTATAGTTGTTGATAATTCGTAGCTATAGAAACGTACCGCAAGGATCGTATAATCGTGTCTCCTCTTCTCAAATTGTCCATTTTACATTACTGTATCATCCGTCTCCGTTGTATCGACTAAAAATCCGCAGTTTCTCGTTGGTTCTGGCAACACAGAGGCCCGCATAGTGCTCCAAAAAACAAAAAAAAGGGGGAAGGACAACGAAGGAGAAGTACGGCGAATAAAGAGGAGAGCGCAAATAGGAAAACAACGCAACGAGGATGGTCTTTCTACTTGACTTTGATCGCGCGTTCAATTTCCGAGCGATTCGAACGCTTCGAATACCGTTCTCGTAGCGATTTCAATTTTTATTTCGGCCGGCGCTCGGCCGAATTCGCCAATAAAAATTCCGCTACCGGCTGCTCGCAAAGCGAGCAAGAATCATCATCGTATTTACATGTCGCGCGGCCGTTGAATATTATTTCCACTTGCCGCGAAGTCCGCGCGCGGCGAGCGGAGGCCGCGTTTACGCGCGCGCCGCGCAATATTTCCATCGGCGATGAAACACATTTTCCGTCGCGCGATTCACCGATTGTTTCCCGGCGTGGCGGCGCTGTCACTTCGTTATGACACGGCCTTTGTTAATTTAAACACACGCGCGACACGCGCGCGCCGGCCCTCTGTAATCCTGAATGCGCGAAAATTGTAGACAGAGCCGGGGAATCCGCGTCGACCGACCGGCCCGGCTCGGCTCCGCTCCGCTCCGCTCGGCTCGGCCAGGCCGAATTGAATGCGTTCTAATCAAAAGGATCGCGCGACGATTTTGATCGAATCGTTCGTTAAAGTGGGCCGCTCGACTCGCTCGCTCGCTCGCTCGCATAACAGGCTCTAATCATTGGGAACTTCGTTCCGGCGCGATTCACAAATTTATGAGACAATAATTTTCGCTCGGCTGTTATTTCGCCGGCACCGATTTCACGCGTCCGCGCAGCTCCGCAGAAGTGACTTCGCGTTAATCGAACTGCGATTCGCGCCGCTCGAACGCTGCGACGCGCGTGCTTTTGTCTTTCTCGCGCCCCAAACGTCCAATTCTACCCGCGTGGATCACGCACACGTGATGCAGTTCCTGTGGGAACAGAGCGAGCAAAGTAATGGAGACGGAGTAGAACGATCGACGGCGATAGACTGCCATAGTTGCGATAGACTGCTCTAGGACGTCGAGATCAAGCCGAACGTTCACTTCGAAACGGCTATCGAGAATGTCTCCCTTATTGACGCTTAGATTGCGCACAGAAATGGACGACTTGGGGAGAGGAGATACGATTATTGATGCGGTTTGTTTTTACAGTTATTTCTGAGTTGTTTATTCGAGCGCAATCGAGACAATTCTTGTGCGCGATCTCTGCGCGAATTAGGGTTAAATTATTGCATATGCCTTTATATAATATTTCTATATTATTGTATTAATGAATATAACTATGTTTTTATAATATACATTTTTTTATAATATTTGACAACCGGCAGACTAAAAACGTGTCCTTCGACTCGTGTCAAGTGGCCTCCGAATTTCCTCCGAATTAACTTGGAATCGTATCAAGTGGCTCTGCTATTCGACTGATAATATACTATGCAAGTATTGTATAAACAATATAAAAAAATAGAGATTTATTTAATTGACTAGATGACCAAATTGATTAGTTAAAAATATAATCGAGGCATTCGCAAAAATCATATAATTGATAAATTGGTAATACTATCATCCCTGCCTAATTTTTTTGAATTATAAAAAAAATGGCTGTGTACCATGCAATAATAAATCGCAGATTTTGTATTTATTGCTAGATCATTATCACGAACAATATGCGCATGCGACAAAACTTTCTTTTTTCTTCCACGTTGCGAGTGGATTATATTTCGCATGTCGATCGCATATGCATGTGGCGTGAATAAAATATCGCAATATAACCGAAACGTCAGCGAGTTCATGTAAAAGAATAAATGTATAAGTTCGAGCGGAATTGGTTTGACTGAAGTTTTATTTTCCATAACATGAAATTCGCGAATTCCTCGAATACGCGTGCTATCGAATATAAATTGGCTGATGCATCTGTTCTACTTTTCATAAATTCGAACACACGCTGACCCGATATCACACGAATTTACCGAATCAATATTCTCGAAAACGAAATCTCGGCATACAAATCTTCTACTTTTCCACTTATTGCATCGTATACATGGAATCACCTCCGTTCCAGCGATGCTTCCGATTTCCGGCGTACCCGATACATCAGTTTATCCGGCCAAATCTGCGAGCCTTTCGTTATTAAACATTTCCTTGAGCAACAATTTATGAGAACGGAAGCCGAGTTCCGCGCTAATTAGCTCGGCCACTTCGCGCCAGCTGATCTTAATCTCATCGAAGAATTTCCAATCGGCTCTTCAAAAATCCGTTTCATCTTCTCTCAGCGTCCGGATACTTTTACAGGCGAATGTACGCGTCTTTTCAGTCTATCCGATGCTCCAAATTCCTCCCTAAACGTCGCATCGGCGTACATTTTTCTACAAAAACACAGCTCGCATAACTTCGCCAAAACTTCAGCATCTCCCTCGACCTCGGCCACTTTCAACGAACAGGGTGGCCATCGCGAATCGGCGCGCGGCATCGGCTCAAACACAACATTCCAATTAAAACACTTACTAAAAGAGTTCACGAGTGTGTTCCAGCGCGCTCTGCGGCAGCCGATAAGCAGGGGATCCCGAATTAATCAACCAAAAACCGTCGGCTCGACGGAGCCGGGAGCTTCGTATCAGTATAATAGAGGGGTGCGGGCGCGCGGGGGTTGTGGGGGGTTCGGAATAAAACCTCTTCTCTGTATGCGGCGTGGAAGCGGGCGTGGAAGCGGGTTCGGAGCGGGTTTCGGAGCGGGTTCGATCGGTCCAGGCTGCGCCGCGTGAATCGTAATACCTCCGTCAACTTTCGGCCGTCTCTGTTCCACCCCCGAAAGCAGGGGGGTGGAAGCCGGCCGGTATTCCCCCGACGATCAGATCGAGAATCGCTGGCGCGCCAGCCAACGAGATGCAAATTCGAGATTGAGAGTGGCGGCCGAATTTCGAGCGGGAAAACCTGCCCCGCGTCCCCCTCCGCCCCTCTCGCACCCCGGCCGCGGCGGGGAGAGAAAACCGTTCGAATGAAAGACTGTGTCGGGGGTGGGCGGGGGCGGATGTAAGGCGGCGAAATTTCGAGGGAAGATAAAATCTGACCCTCCGTCCGCCTTGCGGGAAGCCGGTTGACTACGTCAGCCGGGGCGAAAACTCCGGCGAGTTGCATCGGAAAAGTGCAATTCCGTTTCGCTCCTCTTAATCGAGCCGCCCTCCCCCGCGAGGGGGAGGCGTTTCCCCGCCGGATCGCCTCGGGAATAATCTGCCGAACCCCGACGCGTAATCTGACTCGACAAAGCGGCTCCTAACAGCCATCTTCCCCGAGCCCGCGATTTTTCAATTTAATTCGATCCGGCCGACGCGATGGCGTCCTCTGCAAACGCTCGGACACCCTTATTAACACGGGTTCGCTGCTCTTTGACGCTGCGAAGATTGCTGCCGATCAACTCCTCCCGCCCTTTCGCTCTTGCCGATCGATTCTGTCGTAGTAATTATGTCAAAAGTGAGCAGTCGAGCTTGCCCGCGAGCGATCCTGATATATTGCTGTTAACGACACCGCTCGGACGTTGCCATTCGTTGCTGGAAAGCGTGCATGAACGCGGCGCGGCGAGGCCAAAGGCGCCCAAAAACGGCTGGAAGTATGGTTGAATTCGTTCTGATTGAGCTTGTACGTGACAATGGATGATTTGTGAAGAGGGGGTAGTTTTTTGAGATGCTTTGCGGCTCGTTTTTATGGTCACCGATTGTCAATAACGATGAAAAAGAGCTGCGAGGCTTGATAAACGTATCTCCACTTCCCAAATTGTCCATTTTTGTGTAGAAGCTGGCGTCAGTTAGGGAGAATTTGTATACAAATTTGTATAAAATACGCTTGTGATGAATAGAGAATTAATCAATTAGTTAATTGATTCGCATATGTTTTGTTGGGAACGTGGGCCATGATTTGGCATGATTCTTTTTACCATTTACTACTTTACTAATGAGTAAAGGACTTCGAAGTGACTCATCTCGAAATCGTTCCGAAATAAAATCGTCGTTTATAACGTGTTATCTTTTTAAATGAAATAATGAGTGTGACAGAATGTCAAGGTTATATCTCTGCTATTTTTTAAGCAATATTTAACTGTAAATTAGTAAAATAGCAACAGCAACAGTAATTGGTAAATTAGTGAGCTGGGATCCATTAAATATTTAAATTGTTGCTAAACGTCGTTAAAACCGTTCGAACAACCCTTTTGCTTACAGATTAAGATTAACGTGTTAAAGGTGAGTCAATGTTAGACAGGGGACACCCGATAAGCGCGCAAGTTTGGGGCTCTCTACACAGGTATGTCCAGGAACCAGTTATCGAACGACCGATCTCTGCAGTCACGCGTTAGAGTAATGAGGTTGTGCTAGGTAACGGAGTAACATTATGTGTCTATGTAAGAAATACATGTAAGCGAAATGGGGATCTAACATGTGCCTTAGTAGATAAACTGCAAGCGTATAAAGAGAATATTGCAGTGATGTACAGTCGTTGAATATTCTATAAGAACATTGTAATTTACTGATAACAGTAAAATATATTCTGAGTACAATAATGTCTCTCTAAAAGACGCGAGGTCGGAATTGTAACCGACAGGTGTGAGAATAGTAAAACACGATTTTTCGAGCCTCGTGGGTCTTTTTTATAGTTGCCAGCATCTCGTGAAATAGAGAGAGAGAGAGAGAGAGAGAGAGAGAAAGAATGAAACTCGGAGCAGAGATGTCTCGATTCGACGACATTTGGAGAAGAGTTGCCTCGATTCGACGACATTTGGAGAAGAGTTGCCTCGATTCGACGACATTCGGAGAAGAATTGTCTCTACTCGACGACATTCGGAGAATAGATTGCCTTTATTGGACGACATTCAGAGAACAATTGCCTCCATTCGACGACATTCGGAGGACATCGCGTACATCCAATCTCGCCTCTCATTGCTCCCTGTTTTTCCTTAATAACTCCTAAACAAGGCCGCGAATTTTATTTTCGCCAAGGAAAAAGTTACTCCAAATAACCTCAGGAACCCCTGAATTCTCCAATTCCCAGATTTCGAGACAGTTTCAGGACACCCTGTATAATCGACTGTCATCTGCTCCGCGACAGTCAGCGAAGCGTGCGATCGTTGAAAGGGCGGCGCGATCATGGGCGCCCGAAAAGTTCGCGGTGAACTCGTTCCGACCCCTGACCGAGTATCTTCGGGAAGTTCGGAACAGGACTATTAGCGAAACGGAAGAGAACTAGAAGAGAGAGCACGGTAGGAGGGGGCGGGGAAGCTCGCGACGCGAAAAGAAACTGTTATCGTAGTCATCGTCTTAACTCTCGGAGCCCGCCGACCGCCCCCCGTCTCTTCCCCGAGCGCGCCCTGGTAACCAACGCAATCGCAGAGTGGTACTTTCTATGCATTATAGCAAAGATAAACACGGCCGGGACGGCCAGGAGCTCGACAAGAAAATTGAGAACGATGCGGCGGCGGCAACCACGGGAAAAGAATTCGAGCGATCCGACTGCATACACTTACGGCCGGTTACACTGTGTTTACCTGGCTCGGTATCCGGACGAGAATACTGGATATAAGGATACGGAGGGCGCAACGGTTAGCTCCCTCGGGTATCGACTGGTGGTGGTCTATCGGGCGGTCCCGGCGCTTGCTTGCGTTTGCACGCGCGTATTTCTGCGGCCGCGAGCTCCGGTTACGAGAGGACGAGCCACCGCGGCTGGAAAATCCGCGACTGCGAGTTTAATGCGACACGAGGAACCGGGGATCGATGTAATGGCCGATCCCTCGCCGCACACTCTGGTCAGAGGGGCTGGGATGGCTCGTCGAGGAAGATCAACTCTTGCGCATCGGACAAAATTTTTGATGCGACCGTGCGGTCCGTTCGACCCGGAAACAATAGGTTAAGGGTGGTGACGGATCGGCTAATTGCGGGAGGTAACTGACGTTTATTTCTTCTCAAGGTTATTTTATTTTTAGAGCTTTCAACCGAGCGAATCGATGGTGTCATAGATATATATATATATATATATATATATATATATATATATATATATATATATATATATATATATATGCCATCTCGGTAATGATCTATATCGAATTAGTACTAATATTAATGATCTATGTGAAATTAATTTATTAAATTAATATCATTAATGTCCGCGTTGAATTAATATCAATATTAATGATCTATATTAAATTAATATCAATATCAGTGATCTATATTAAATTAATATCAATAGTATACTAAATTAATATCAATATTATTGGTCAACATTACATCAATATTAATAGTAATGATCTATATTACATTAATATTAATAGTAATGATCTATAATAAATTAATTTCGCGTAAGAAATTCGCGAAGCATTTAACACCATTTTATATAAGTCAACGTGCAATTATCCGCTAAAAAGACATTGTATAATTCTTTGAGCGTGCAATACCGAGAGTATAAATAAAATTCCGTAGTTGATACGGCCATAATTTTCGAAAGACATCGTTCCAAGGAGAATGTGATCATAGCGCGTCACTGCAATCACGTCGTGAGTAACGACTGTTTCAGAAAATTTATCCGCAGTCAGTTATATATCGTGTTCATGAAAGATAGCTTCCTGCGGCATTAAAAAAGTAATATCGAGCAGTCGTATCGTTTCTTTTATAGAACGTTTAATGCGCCCGTTGTCTACCGCGTTCGCGTAAATTTCGGCGGTAAAGCCGATTTTTATTCGCATCATATCGAATATTCTCAAGCTCCTCCGAGAACTCCCATTAAAAACGCATAAACGCCAGAAACGTATTTTTCTACGGTTTCTTTTCGAATGCAAATGCTTCGAAGCGGTCGGATAGAACCTGAAAGTTCGACGGATTCGAAATTTATTAATTGTTCGAACAGAATTTATTAATACGTTTTAATGCCACGACAAGGATTATAAAATATTTTTCTTACATTGTTATAATAATATTAGTTTACCGAAAGAGCGCACGTCGATTGATAACATCGTGGAAAAAGTTGGAACGTTGAAATTTGACTTTTCTGCAGACACGGAAATATATTTTCCAATTTACAATGTCATAGGTCATGTTGTCCGATGGAAGAATAACTGGAAGTTTTCGAACGAAAAATTGACAACCATTGGGACCGTTCATTTGACCGTGTTTTAAACTTTATTTAATCGAGCCTCCACATTCGCGCGTCCGAATCCATCGTAAAACTACTTTATGTTATAAAACAAAGTGGTAGATCGAAGTTGGTTTTTCTTCCAAAAGGTTTTACCGTTCCAAATCGCGCAGGTAAAAAAAACCCTTTCACGATTCGTTATCAGTTGACTTTGTACAAAATCTCTGACCGTTGAAAAGCTGACATAGAATTTTTTGTCACCGTTTTATCGTACTCCGAATCGTTGGAGTATGCGACGATTTTTTTGTTTAGAATAAAATCAAGTTCGGTGTACCACTTTGATGTTTAACGTAAAAAATGGTCGCCGAAGAAATAAACGAAGTTGAACAAAGATTACTTTAGAAAGGAAACACGAGCAATCGAGTCGCGGTTGCGCGTAATATTAATTAAACAGCGATTATTTAACTGGTCCAGACCGCTACTAGGAGCACTCGAAACTTATCTTCCGTGGAGTCTACCTCGATAAATTTACGCAAGAAAATGGGCCGGAAGTGCTGCGATAAAAGACGAAATAAACATGAAGTTCTCTCGCAAGATTTGTGAGATTTTCGCTCGGGTCAAATAGTCGCGAACGGCTCCAGCAAAACGAAAGTAAGCGTGCCCCATAAAACACAGCCAGTACTTTTGGTAAACGCCAATTTTCGAACGAAAGGAATCGCTGATTACAAGTTACTTTGAAAAAGCGATTCTCGAGTTTTTGTGGATGGATTTAGAATTTCTACAAGAAAGACAAAATAGAAGAAATATTTATACGTATCTGAACATTTTTTGTTCATTTAATGGATCAGGGAAATTCACCGATATAGCAAAATAAAATATATTAAAATAATACATTATAATATATGTATATTATAATATATTATTTATATATAATATATATTATTATTATTTATATATTATTATATTATATTATTATATTATATATAATTAATGTATATATTAAAATATATTAAAATAATACATTATAAAATATACTAATAATCGTAAAACTAAAGCATATTTCAAGCAAAAGCTTCATGTCATCGAGATAGAGATAGAGATCAGAAAAAAATGGCATTGAAATGGAGACTGTGAATTAAAAGAAAAAAAGAAGAGAAAAATAGAAAAGAAAAATTTGCAAGGATTCGAAGGGAACAGTAACTGGTACACGTCTTGGGAACAGTCGAGGAGAAACTCTCTGGTACGTGGCGAAAAAATATCGGCGATTTTGTATTCTGGTACACATACTTCTGACATAGCTAGTGACACAATTTCGGAGAAGATTCTACGGTTATCCAAACCAATTGCGACAAATATCCAACGCGTCCCACAGGACACGGTGGCGGGTACTCCGGGCGAGCACATGCGGCTCGTATATTCGGTCCTGTAAAATTTTCCAAAGCTGAAAATTTCCGGAATCTCCTGTGACGGGCGCCGCGATAAAATCGAGATTGCGTTTTCGAGAAAACTCTGGCCGAAATCCACGGGCACATAAATTGCTGCAGAACGCGCGCGGCTACGTTCATAAAATCATAATTATGCGCTCAACAAATTCGCGAGAGATCCCCGGAAACTGTTTTCAAATTGTTAAGAAACTACTACCGGCAATTTTGCTTTATTCCCCTCGAATTCTGTCGCACCAAATCATGATTTCTTTTCTTTCTCTTTTTAAATAGTTAATCAGCTGATTATTGATTAGTTATATTTTATCAATTTTCAAGGTTATGTCTTGGACAGCCTAGAATTAGATTTATTTTTATACTGCATAATGGAGTTCCTCGTGCTTCTGTAATAAGCATTTCTGTAATAGCCTTGACATAACCTAGAATTCTTCTTAGATTCGCAATAAACTATATGTTATAATGCTTGCATCCCCTAAAAGATGAATAGAAACAAATTGTAGGTCAACCTGTAAAAAACTGAAGGCGACCTCGACAACTCGAGGGGTGAGAAAAGGGTTATTTTCGCTATTTTTACCAAGGAAAAAGTTACTTCAAATTACCTCAGAAATCACTCATTTCTGGGTGTTAATATAATTATGGGACACCCTGTATATTCGACCTAAATGACAATCGTTGATCTCCTTCAATGGAGTATGGTTTTTATCTACACGAGAGACACTTGCTCGCCTTCTTTATCGATTGAAATACGGTAATGTCTCTCTAATTGACGCATAAATTGTCCACGGAAATAGACCAATTGGAAAGAAAGAGGAGATACGATTAATTTGAGTTTATTTTATCATTATAATATTATATATATTTATTACATATATTATATTATATATTTATTTATTATTAATTTTATAATCGTGTCTCCTGTTCCCAAATCGTCCATTTTAGTGGACAATCCAAGCGTCAGTTAGAGAGACATTGCTGTAACAGTATATCACGGCAGCAATTAATTTCTACGTTTACGAACCCGCGCGACGGTTAGATAATAGAAAATTGAAACGGTAAATCGGTCTCTGATTACAAAGATGGCGTCGTTAAAAATCCGAACGATGCGAACATCGGAGAAACTGCAGTTAAGGTCAATTACGTAGAACTCGAGAGCTGGATCGATCGTAAAAGTCGAGGGGGGAGGAGGGGGAGGGAGGGCTCGATATAACCGTAACCAATCTTAGATTGAAACTATCGGCGTCCCCGTTCTATAATTCTTTCGTTGAAAGGTCAATTATGTGTCAGGATGATAAATGACTTCTTACGCGGCGCCGATGAAGACTCCGCTCGAGCGGAAGAAACGCGTGCGGAGAAGT
The DNA here is from genome assembly GCF_051020955.1 of Megalopta genalis. NCBI lineage: Eukaryota > Metazoa > Arthropoda > Insecta > Hymenoptera > Halictidae > Megalopta > Megalopta genalis. The sequence goes on from NC_135028.1 coordinate 817,067, forward strand.
AGCGAGGCGCGCCTCGGAATAGACAAGCGGTTCGTGAAATTAATCGATTGGACAAATCGATACTCCGAATCGTATTAATTAATTGCACGCTTGTCTCGTGGAAGAACGTAGAATTTGCTCGAAAAGGATGAAAACGTATTTTTTTTAGGATTTCCATATCTTTGAACATTTGTCCTCGAAGCTGTGATTTTCAACCATGACCAACAATAACCATAACTTTTTCAATTGTAACATTTTAACGTCGATATTTTGATCAACGTATTGCCGACAGTTCTCCGATTCAAACGAGTCCAAACAAGACATAGTTTCGACAAATATTTCACATTACATCAAACGAAATGTAACGATGTAATTGAATAAGTATGTAATCCAAAGCATATCGTGTTTGGACTCGTTTCAATCGGGAGAATCAGACCAATATGTTTACGTATAACTTGACATCGTTCGTTCGATTATTTTATGAAAATATCGCATTTAAACAAAATATGAAAACCATCGAGCTTACCCAAAATCATTACAGTAACTTACACCCTGTTCGAAAAGATAGCTAACCGGTCGAATAAGTGAAAGACAGCGCTGTCGTGAACGCGTTAAAATAAAATACACAGCACAAGTGAAATGTAACGTCTTCGGTGAAACCGATAAACGTCGCGACGCTTACGCGAGCGAGTGCAGCGCGATAAATAAGAACTCCGGCGAGTCGAGTCTCGTTATTCGCGAGGTTCTTTCATCGGGGCCAGTTTTTCGAAAAGTATCCTCATCCCATTGAGCCGGTGAATCGATCCGCAATCTCTCAACCGGACGAGTTAATTTGTAAATCTTCGTTAAGTGCACGAACCGGTGGCCCCATTCAGCCACCGAGACTTTACTCGGCTCCAAAGCAATGTCGAAGGCGATCGTGTCTTCCCTTTTCAGGCCAAGAGGATAGGGTTCGCCGTGATTTGCTGGTATCAATAGGCGGTAACTGCCAAGTTCACCCTTTGAGAATCCCCCGGCAGGTTCTCTTCAGAGTCTACCAAGCTGGTCAACCGATTCGTTTTGAGAACTACTCGAGAGGGAGAGGGAGAGAGAGAGAGAAGCGGACAAAGTTCAGCCGAAGTTGCTAAGAGAGAGAGTCGAATTTTCGGCCAGTAATTGTCACTTTACACGCTCTCCACGGTGACGTTCTAATGTATTTTCAAGTAGTTTGCAACTGTACCTAGCGTCAGCTGAAACGTGGAATATGGTTAACGGTTTCCTGATCGCCGGGTTCCACTTTGCTCGAGAATCTTCCGCTCGAAATTCACGCGTTCCGAACGCGCTATCTTATCGCGTGCACGCGGAATCTCGGGCGGATAAATATTTCGAATTTTAAGGCCCGTTGTGACAGCTGCGATACGAATCGCAAATTTACACGTCGCGTTTCTTCTATTAAAATGAGTTTTAAAACGAGAAGTTACAGCGGCGATTCAAAACTATGGCAGCGAGTCAATTACAATATTTGGAAATGATATTATTAAATTAGAAATATTGAATTTTTGAAATATATATATATATAAAACTCGCCTAAATTACAGAAACCTGGTATTTTATATATTATTTATATTATTTATATTTATTTATTCATATTATTTTAGGCTAGGTATAAAGTAAATACTTTCGTCGAATAAAATAGAAAAGGATCGATTGTTTTGAAGTTCTAAACTAGAATATCCTCTTAAAATATAATCTCCGCCGAGCCGCAGATATCTATCTATTCGCGTAATCCAGGCTCGCGGAATTCGTTCATAAAAACAACAGCGCAAAACGGAAACGAGTCTTCTGAAATTCTTCGTTCGGCACGGAAAGCAATCACATTTTTTGTTGTGTTGCAGTTGTTGTTTTTGTTGCGTCTCCCGTTTTGTTGCAGCGACATAACATATAGAATAAGTATTACCGTGGTTTCTTAATGAAGCCGAACTTTTATAGGGAAAATAAGCCAATGAATTAGGCTAATGAATTGACATCCTTGAGCTACACGTGCAAAAAGCTATGCGCCAAATACTGTGGCTAGTAGGCAAGATTTCCCGATAGAGAAGTATGCGAGTGGACGTCGATTTTTTTTATGAAAATAACGATCACTTTATCTAAAAATAACGCTGAAATGAATAATTCATTATCAATTACCAAAATATAATTGCTAATAATATTATATAATTGCTAATAATTGCTGATATAATTGCTAATATAATTGCATATAATTGCTAATATAATTCATCGCTGTCGCTTGTCACTTGCCCGCTATAACTTATCAATATTAAATTAAATATATAAAAAAATACATCACATATTACACGCTATAAAATGTAACATTTTCTCGCTTTCGTAAAACACCGCAGTATTCGGTGCGTCCGCGGTAATAGCCGCGCTTACCCTCGAATGAACCGAAACCTAATTGTCTCGTAGATTGGACGATAGTCCGTTAACCGAATGCAAACTAATCGATGGACGTATATAAGCACTGGCGCGCTTATTAGGCAACTATACCCGCAACAAGGGGTAACGCGTAACCTCAAAGACTGGGCCGTGTGTTGCATTATTAAACTGTTCGACCGCGCGGTCGCATTTTCCCATTTAACCGTACTTGTTCGAGAACTCTCGATGAGAAACAAAGGAGACTTCCGGAAGCGGCGAGGAAACATCGTTTAACGCGTTCACTTCTGGAGACACGAGTGTCTTCTGCGGGAAAGGTTTGCCCGCCGTTCGCCCTTGCGATCCGTGCGACCAGTATGTTTAAAGTTAACCCCGATGGAGTGTACTTTTCAAGACCGCCGCGATGATAGAACACGATCTCGAGTGCCCCTCCAATAAAACGACGGCTTTGAAGAAACACCGTAAATGGACTAATGCAACGGACCTTCCCAGTGAAAACCGATCTGTTCCAGCGTTAACGCGTTTCCCAACGGCGTGTGCGACATCACATCCACGATTTTAACGGTGTTCCACGAGAAGATAGTCGGATTACGCCGCGCGACGTTGCTTGAAACCGTATAGCACGTAACATTATATTCGAGCAGCCCGTAATGTATTTTTCTGCTAAGTTATTTTAGTTAAGTTAGCTTGAGTTAGCTTAAGTTACTTAAGTTAGCTTAAATTACTTAAGTTACCTAAGTTACTTGAAACCGTATAGCACGTAACATTATATTAGAGCAGTCCATAACGTATTTTTTTGCTAAGTTATTTTAGTTAAGTTAGCTTAAATTACTTAAGTTACCTAAGTTACTTGAACTGTATAGCACATAACATTATATTCGAGCAGTCCATAACGTATTTTTTGCTAAGTTATTTTAGTTAAGTAAGCTTAAGTTAGCTTAAGTTACTTAAGTTACTTAAGTTACCTAAGTTATTTAAGTTTACTTAAGTTACTTGAGTTGCCTAAGTTACTTAAGTTTACTTAAGGTTACTTAAGTTACCTAAGTTACTTAAGTTAACTTAAGTTATTTTAACGTTTCATAGAGAAACTCTGCGTCGTATTTAATGCTTGCACGAATCTTTTTTAATGCTTTTTTACTGCCGTCTTTTTAATTTAATGCTTGCAATCGGTTTCTGGCTCGAATCGACCTGTGTCGCATATTTGTGGAAAAAATATCCGAAGAATAAATTCAGTTCGTTCGAGATTGTTACAATTTATTACTTTAATCAGCTTTCAATATCGCTATCTCATTATTCTACATGTATCACCTTTCTGTATAATATAGTTTCGATATAAATAACATTGTTGTTTAGATCGCGAACTTTTAAACGAATTTTATATTTACATTCGAACTTGTTTTATACTGCACTAACATTGTGACGCTACGCAATACCGTTGAACAAACGGAGAACCCATCGAATTTCGAATGTTTTTATAAAAGAGGTTTCAAACAATTGGGAACTAAATAGCAGAGAAATTTATTCGTTTGGTTCACGCTAACCATGGTTAAATAGAAATTCATTTATTCAATTCTAAAGTCCGATACTCTGTTTCAACGGCCGCTGCACCAGAAAATACCAAAACCCATTTATATCTACTGTTCTACGCGCACAATGCGACCTGTTCAAACGAATTCCTGAAATATTCACACCGTTTCATATTATCAAAAATTGAAATTTTATATAGTTTCATGCAAAATAATAAAGATTGAATTTTTATATAATTCTGTGTAAATTTATATAAGTTTATGGTAAAAATTGAGATTTAACAAATAAAATAAAAACTTGAAGAAGGAAGTTAATACAAATTATTGTATTATCTTTTTATTATATTCTTATCCTTATTCTTTTATTTATTATATTCTTATTCTCTTGTACTATCTTTTTATTATATTCTTATTCCTATTCTTTTATTTATTATATTCTCATTCTCTCGTATTATCTTTTTATTATATATTATTGTATTATCTTTTCGTCCGACGATCTACATAAATATAATATAATCGCATCTCCTCTTCCCAAATTGTCCATTCCAGTATAAAATATAATTTCGATTACCATGTTCACCGTCGACCAACAAAATAATCCGTCAACAATGCATCGCCGTCTGCATTTGTCGCAAACGTATCCAAGAACGCCGGATCATAGCCGCAATAAAGGTCAAACCGAACATCGGCTAAATAGGTTCGAACGTATTGAATGATTGGACGATTTCTCAAAGGAAATGGTAGATTTCTCATTGTTGAAGCGAGAGAGCAATGTACAGAGAGAGAGAGAGAGAGAGAGAGAGCACAATCGTCGGGACGAGTGTTTGACACTCGGGCACCGGGGTGGTGCTCGGCGTGAGAATTCTTGCCGCGGCGTGCCGAGCTTGTACATTTCCGTTCGCGATTGTTCCTGAAAATCTACAAACCGCGTTCGGTTCAACGAACCACGGAAGAGATCTTTCACCGTGCAGAGTTCAGCATCCGTCGTCGGGAGCCGCCGCCGCCGCTGCGCCGCCAAACGGTATTCAAACAATCTCCGAGCCCGGTCGTATCCATCAAGATCGAAACTCGGGCGGCAGCCGGATTGCAACCTAAGCCCCCGGACCTCGTCACACCCCCCCCCCCCCCCGAGCTTCGGAAACTTCGTTGAGCCCGCGGAACAGGAGCGTTGCCATTAACGGTCGAGTATTTAGTTTTCTAAGGGATGAGAGAGGTCGATCGTGGGAGAGCCAGGACGAGGGAGAAACAGCCGTAATAAGATAGGTGGAGAGGAAGTGTGAATGCGCGCCGGGGAAAGGTACGGAAGACGCCGCTGAAGTGGGAGAAACACAGCGGGAAGAGAGAGGAGAGAGAGGAGGAGAGCCGAGAAGATGGAGAGCTCTCAGCAAATTGGAGAGTCCCGGCCTTTTCTATTGCGTGCCCGTTTCCATTCGCACGGAAACATCGGCGCACCCCCTTTTTCTTCCCTTTTCAACCGCTCTTCATCCCTTCTTCTGCCCTCCCGACCCCCCCCCCCCTTTCTCGCTTTCTCTCGTCGCTTTTTCCTGCGTCTTTCTGTTCCTCGTTCTGCTGCGGACTCCTGGTTCCTCTGCCCCCCTCTCTCACCCTCTTGGACTCTCTCTTTCTTTTGGTCACTCTCTCTCTCTCTCTCTCTCTCTCTCTCTCTCTCTGCCTCGGTCTCTCTATCTCTGCCTCAGTCTCTCTCTCCCCAGCCATCTCTCTCTAACCATCTCTTTCTCTTCCTCCCTCTTTCTACCTCACTCTCTCCCTCTCTCTCTCTCTCTCTCTCGCTCGCTCTCCCCTCCCCCGTGTCCCGGCGTCTCGTGACTCGGCCCCGTTCGTTTCGTCGCACACTCGTGAAAAATAAGTGGCCGGGTCTCGCAACGAGGGTCACTTATCGTCGCCGGCCATCTGAGGCCATCGCGGTGGCTCTCCCAGAGCGTTTGCGAATGATACATGCCTCTCCTCGACTCCGATAGCGATAAGATAGCGATATTCATCCCAGTCTCCGTGGTGTACTAGTAGTCTCCCGCTCTGCTCCCGTCACTCCGCGCCGTTTCAACTGCCTCCTGTTTACACCGCGGACTTACTTGTCAATGACTGTGTCCTTAGGCAGCCTGTCCTGGCACGCGACTTCGGTGACGCTCGCGGAACCAGCCAGCCGAAGACGAAAGCGGATTTCGATCCGCGTCGACGATGCAACGACGCGGGGCGGCCAGGCGGCGCCTTTGATTCCTGGATTTTCGAAGCATCTTTCGCTTCCATTTATCGCGACGGGGAGAGTTTCCTGAATCGAGGAGGAACCGTTTCCGGCCACGGCGTGAAAATCTCGACTGTATCTTTCCTCGATAAAAATGAAAAACCCGGTTGCGCGGCGAAGTGCGGAAAGAATTAGGATCCCTTTTGCAAATTCGCGTGTTGATCGCTGCGACGATAAGAAACAACGTTCGCGGCAAGACCCGAATTTTCGGGGTCTTTTTCTCTTGGCGGCGCGCACCGCGCGATCCGACGGAAAAAGAGAAATGCGGCGAAAAGGGAGGAAAAAAGGCGCAAAGGGGGCTTCGAGGCGAAAATGCAGCGAGTGAAAGTACCCTCGCAATTGAAAATTTTCGACCTTTCTTTCGTCGCTCGTTTAATTCAACCTCTTCCGCATGCGTTCTACCCGAGCGATGGAATCATGGAGAAGGAAAAAGATCGGACATTTATTGCTATTTTATCTTACGAGAATATTTAGCTTCGATATTATATTAATAATATGTGTACTATTAATACTAATAATAATAATATTAATATTGATATTGTACTATACAATAATAGTAATATTATATATTATATTATATAATAATATTAATATTATATATTGTACTATATCATAATATTAATATCATATATTACACTATATATTAATATTAATATTGTATATTATAATATAATATTATATTATTACTATATTATATATTAATATTAAGACTATATCTTACACTATACATTAATATTAATATCGTCTATTAAAATATCTCGAAGAATTAACGTAAATCCGATGCAACTGGTCAACGTTTACATTCGGCAGCGGACGAAAATCGTAGAACAATGCTCGGCGACGAGTAACAGGTAAAACGCAAAACGCGCCGGGAATGATAACTTCGGCCATTGGGAAATCATCGAGCCGTTGGAATATCAATCGGCCGATTCCGAGCAATGTTTCTCGATCGTATTTATCGATTCGTCAGGATCGTTCCGTGATAAAATACAACCTCGAAGGAAACGGGCACGCGCGTTACACGAAAAACTATCGCCGTTTTCCAGCGCGCTAAAACCATTTTTTCCGCTGAGTTATTATTGCGCCGCGTCGAGTGACGGTCATGATTGTTGCGCGGTAGGACAATCTGTTACCGCGTGTCCATTTGTAACGATATTTTTCAGGGGTTCCGCCGCGCGATATTTTTCTCAGCCTGTCGACAGGGGAATTTGTAAGCGACGTGGGGGGTGGACGGGGGGATGGCCGGCGCGTCAGTCTTCATCGAGGGCCGGTCGCAAAACGCGTTCGAAAACGCACTACGAAAGTGAAATACTATTTTCCCCGGCCTTTTGTGACTCGTAGGAACCGTCCGGAACAGGTCTAAAAATATTTTATCGTATTGACGAACGGCTGAAAGAATTTAGAATCTTTAAAGGGGCGAGGGGGTGAATTCTAGCGCGTGAAGGAAGATTTAGGGGGCGCGTGATCTTCTCGATTGCGAAGAAGAAATAACAGAAAAATAATTTTAAAAAAGAAGCTGTCGATTTTTAGCTTCTTCAGCTGAAAATTTAGCTAATTTATTCAGCTGCAACGAAAATTTCACCGCGCTTTTCGCAATGCTTTGTAATCAGATTATCGCGGACGAAAATTGAAATGTTTCGGTAATTATCGGATTTTCTTTTTTAAGAGAAATTCGCTGAAAATAGGAGGCAATAAACAACGAAATGATCGCCGAATCCAGCTTCGCGCCCTAATTTTATGCCCGGAGCAAGTATCATGTTCATCCGAGCGGTTTTAAGGCCATTTCGCTAAAAAGAGGCTTTCCGCTAGAGCAACGCGAGAGGAAACGAAAGAGAGAGAGAGAAAGGAAGCGAGAAAGAGAGAAAAATAGAGAGAAAGCCAGAGAGGGAGGATAAGAGGAGAAAAAAGTAACGACGGAAAACTGCAATAAATCTGGTGCTGCGGTGACGATGGCTGCACCGCTCGACAAATCGATTGGAAAAAAAAAAGAGTTTCGCTGCCCGTAACGAATAAAGCTCTCCATTCATCACGTTCGTCTTGTTAATCCACATCGTGATCGGTTAGGAATGCGAGCGACCGCTTTCGCGGAAAGTCAATAGCCGGAGCACGCGAGGAATCGAAACGGAAAAGATTTTGCGACAATCGTAACAAAATCGCCGCTATTAAATCGTCGCGATCGTCGCTTTTCCCGCCGGCCGGCATTTTCATCGGCTCTTTATCGAACGTCTTCGCGCGATCGAAACAAACCGTAATTTATAACCCGACGTAAATTATACGCGATCGGGTGCGAAATGAATATTCATGCGGCTCTCGCCGTTGCCGATTGGATAGTTATGTATTGCCCGCGCAGATGATAGTTCCTACAGGTGAATTATTCGACATCGAAATTATTTTCGTCAAACAGCCAATGAACGCCCATTGAATCCGAAACAATGAGAACAATTGATGATCCCTGTTAACGTTAACCGCGACAAATATAATCGCGTTATTGCGGTAACAGCTTTCGCGCTCGCGCGGCGGCCGCGTTCTCTGCTCGCTGGAACAGCTATTTAGCCGAATCGAGATACGATCCGCGACAAAATAACCTATAAAATAAAATGTAATAATAACCTAATTTAACCTTGTAGCTCCGCGGTTTTTTCAGAGCATTTTGCGAACCTTAGCGTCGGCATAGCAATAAATCGCATAGGCGTAGCGCTAGACCACGGGGAAATTCACGGCAACCCGAAATTTGGCATTTCAGGGAGAAATTACAGTACCTTGGACTTCTTAAAAAACGTCGATTGAATTATTAAAGTTATTTTCACCTACGGATAATGAAAAAAAAGGCGTGAAAATAAACTTGCTCGCGTTTACGCGTCTTTTCTATTGTCTCTTCAGCTATTTATTTCTGTTACCGGATTCGTTCTTCATTCTTTTTTCTCCGGCTTCGTTTTTCATTGAAAAGTACCGGGCGGACGGCGACGGAATCAGGAAAAACGACTCGCAACTTGCCACGGGGTTTTTAGGGGGACTGTTCCGCTTTGTTTACGAGGCGTATATCGCACATCACGATTTTTGCAATTACGCGAACACGGCGACGAGAGGCTTCTCTTTTCTTTGGTCGTTCTCTGTGCCCCAATAAAACGAAACTCGCGGATCGGTCCGGACAATAGGCGAAGTTCGCGACACCGTTTAATTTCCATTCGACTCCGTAATTATCTTGTAATAATCCTTCTTATCTTGAATTGCCCAAGAGAGCCCTGTTCTTTTATCCGTACTGCGATCGCTTCTTCCTGCTCTCGCCATTCGCGAGTTATAATCTTCGCAAACTTCGACGGCGCCTTCGTCTTTCCTCTCTTTCCTTGCCTAATGTTCGCTTCGTCGGAGATTGTTTAATTTTCAAGCTCGAGTGCAATAACATTGGTCGCGGAATATTTTAACGTATCCAGTTGCAAAATAATTTTGGAAACGTCGCACGATTTATCGAAAATGTAAAAGCATCTGCCATTCGATCGATGCAAAATTTGCAAAAATATTCAACAATTCAAATAAACAGTCACAGTTTTGTCATTATTATTCAAATAAATAGTCACACAATTTGTAATTATAATCAGCTTATTTTACTGAATATTAACTTATTATATTACTTTCAATATCTTTTTCGCAAGCTTTACAGGAAATTTCGCGAATTTAGTATCAACAAATTGAAATAATTTCTGTAACAATTAACGGAATAATCGAATAAACAATTAACGGAATACAAACTTAAAGAACGCGATACGTATCTCTCGATAACGAACAAGAAGCACAGTAATTGGCTAACGCACAGTAACTGCCTCCATTACCCTACGTTACCATAACCTGGATTAATTAATTAGTTCATTAGATGTATCCCTGCGAGCATTAAACAATCAATATCACCTTCGCGGAATAATTAGCCCGTGAAAGCAGAAATTCTTGTCGAGAAGCACGTTTCAATTGCAACTTCTATTACGGTAATTACGGACACGGAGAGGAACCGTTATAACTCCGACGCATTTTTTTATTCCTCTTAAGGAATTCTTCCGGCGATAGAGACGAGAAAAAGCTATAGATATAATTTTCGAACTACGTCGAAAGTTACGATCGCTGTCGGGACATCAAAGATCGATCTTACAACGAAGAAACGAGCTTTCTACGAGCAATAAAAAGACCGCCTCCTCCCCCCCCCCCTTTTATAGGCTACGTAATGTTAATCCGACCGTTTCGATAGTCCTTCCGAGATAATTATCTATGCAATATCTCCCGCGAATAACTGCGCGCGACTCGGTTACTTTTCTAATAAAAGACCGAGCCGTTTCGCTGGAAATGCTCGAATTTGTATCCTTTATAGGCGCGCATAAACAGGGATCTTGAGTAATTTCACTTTGATGCGATATCTGGATGGACAAAAAATGAATGATCCGACGACGATTCATATAATGCATATAATGCATTATAGTTTACTATAATATAATAATAATGCATTATAGTTTACTACAATATAATAATAATGCATTATAATTTACTACAATATAATAACAATGCATTATAGTTTACTACAATATAATAATAATGCATTATAGCTTACTATAATGCATAAATATCATTGAAATAACCCGTCACAAATATGAGCGCGAAAGATACCACAGTTTACACGCAAAAAGATCGGAAAAACGAGAACCGCAAATTGCACTAGAATCGTCCCCTAAATCACAGAGCAGCGAATTAAATGGTATCGGTTAACAAACCCGATTCCGACCTCGATGTTCCCTTCTTGCCACGAAAATCCGGCGCTGTGCGCCGCGCGCGGTTCGACCCGAGCTTGAAATTCATTCGATCCTAGACCAGCAAGAGAGAGAGAGAGAGAGAGAGAGAGAGAGAGAGAGAGAGAGCATTCCTGCAAGAAACGCTGTGGCTGAAAACAGGCAAAATTCGCGCGGATAAGAAACGTCGTCGCCGCGTTACAAGCCCCGTCCGCGGAGCGGTAAACAAACTTATCCGAGTAAAATGTACACGTCTGCAAAGTGCGGCGGCGCTTCCTTTTAACGCGGCACCATGTTTTTCCGCGCGTTAATCTCTGCTCTCTGCCTTGGCGCTTCGCACGGATGAAGAACTAGATTATTTCCCCGGAGAATAACATTAATGCCACGTCCGCGGCCGCGACGAAGAATGCCGCGTGTCGCATATTTTCACTTCCCCGATGCTGTCGCATGAAGTTCTGATCGCTCGTGCCTCGCATTAGCAGCGTTTCATATTTCATCGTTCTACGAAGTCTACGGTATCTGTTTTCACGAAGTCTTTTTATCCGATTAATACCGACATTCTATATATGCAATAAATTATAATCGACGCTCGGATTATTGTGCACAAAATGGACGATTCGGGGAAAGAGTTCGCATAATCGAATCGTTCGTATAACAGAAGTCCCACGATTTTCGATACTATTGTAAGATTTCTCGATGATTTAATGGGATTTTACCAGGCGCTGCTGGAATCTAGTTCCATTTAGTTGCATTTTTTTACAGGATCTGAGCTACGTTTCTCTTATTTATTTACTTCTCGATAATAAAGCATTAACGCTTCGCACTCGAGAAGCGTTTCCATATTTCTTCCCAATAACAGAATAATTCGAGGAAAATCTATTTATATCTATTTATGCTACTTTATTTACGCATATTTGCATTTTGTAATTATTCAAGCACAGCAGTTGCAAGTCGCTGCAGGCAACGCCCTTAACAAGCGCTCAATTATGAAAAATAAATAAACAAATAAAGTACGAATGGCAATATTTATGTCGGTGGATTGCACAAGTTGATGAATACGAGGAAAATTTATCTAATATCTCGCGCGATGAAATCTCTGTGTAACGAACTTTGCGAAACGAAACGTTTCCCATTCGATTTTAGTTACAAACTTTTACTGCACGCTGCACATTCTGTTAACTGTATATTTTGCGCGGCTCGGAATTGAAAACCAACGCCGTGTATTAAATTAAACGATAAAATTAATTTGAAATTTCGTGCTCCGTTTCTCTATTATAATAACTGCACCATGGTTTGACGGTCTTCTTCGGTTTCGTTTATTTAAAAATACGTATTCGCACCGGCCGCGGGCTAGAACGTTCCGCAAAATTGCTTCATTAACAGCCGGCGTATTTGACCCCCGGCCATATTTGACGCAACAATTTTAATTACGATGTGTTATGCGCGCGCGCTGCCATCGTTTGACCTACTTAATAAATTAGCATAATAAATTATTAGTTATACATCGATACCGATTGTCAAGAATTATAAAAAACGAGCAGCAACGCTCGAATAATCGTGTCTCCTGCTCCCCAAATTGTCCATTTTAGTGGACAATCTGAGCGTCAGTAAGGGAGACATTACTGTAATTTGTAAATAATGTCCGGGAAATATAGAGATCGTGTTGTTATAGTACTCTGAAATCTTTTATTCGATACTGAGATGCGAACAATAAATCTGAGAGAGTAACAAGATTCTCGTTCAGATCGCTTTGTGTTATAATTCCTATTTCTACCAGGTTAGTCGGTTAATAAATCGGTCACAACTTGTAAAAATCAACGCAGCTGCTCCAAATAAATTTTCTTCATTCAGAATCCTCATATTACAGTAATGTCTCCCTTACTGACGCTCAGATTGTCCACTCGAATTGTCAAATTGGATAATTTGGGAAGAGATACGATTATTCGAGCCTTGCGGATTGTTTTTATAATTGTGGACAATTTATAACTATAAAAATAAACCGCAATCGTATCTCCTCTTCCCAGATTGTCCAGTTTTGTGCGCAATCTGGGCGACAATTAGAGAGACATTACTGTATATCGTTCGAAAGCGCAGATTTATCATTTATCCGTATTAATTTAATTAATATAATATATTTAATTATATATTATATTATTATAATATATTATTATATTTAATTTAATATAATAACACTAACAACGAACAAGAAACAACAAATAATATAATTAATGCTTGTCCAGGAAACATTGGACGTACGAGAACGCCATCTTGCACTCGTCGGGCATAGATTTCACTGAAACGAATAAAACGATTCATTGCACAATTTGTTGAATTTCCATTCTATCGTCGAATCTTCTTGTTTCGTAACTGACCTTTCTCCATGCACTCTGCCACTGCCTTTTCAAGGACAGGAATCTTTTCCGGGTTCTTCGAGTGCGCTTCCTTAACGAATGCGATCAAGTTCTCCTGATTCAGCTTCGAGTCTTTTATCTGGAATTCACGAAGGGAAATTATTGTCGTCGAACGATCCGTGAAATCGGCGAAATTGTTCAATTAATTCGTAGCTTTTCGTTTGCGCCCTACCGTGCCCATTCTCTTCATCGTGCAAGCAAGCAGACACGTGGATCCATCCAGGCCCGATTTGAGGTCCTTGTCGAATATTTCTCGAGGTGTCTCTGATTTGATAGATAGGAAAAATAGTTCCAGATCAATGTGAATGAAAGATTTATTATTGAAGAATTTCTGTTTCTGAATTAGGAATAAAGCTGTCTTTTTCTTTCTTTAAGAAAAGAAGATGTTCATATTCGCTGCTCGAAAATTCAATTCTATTGGCTTCTATATATATGTATATATTCATTTATTATTATCATTTATTTTTATATGTTATAATAAATATAATATATATATTTATTTATATAGCTTTATTATGTATTTTTATTTAGCTTTAGATAGCTACAAAACTAGCTTTATATTATACGTATTATATTATTATATTTATTATCTGTTATACATGTATATACACACAATATATACAGCAATAAACTCTTAAACGAGTCACATCGGCACAGTTCGTAAATCTAGTGTTAAAAGCTCTGTATTTTGGTTCAAAAGCCTTATCAAATAAAAAGGGCCAGTACGAGCACGTGAAATAGAAGAGAATTTGTATTTACGCTCAGTGAAACCATTTTCCTTTGCACAGTGGGTAATCGGGTCTTTGACCAAGTCTAAGTAGAGATCGGCTACGTCCGCCTTGACCATCTAAATGGTACCAAAAAATTGACAATGAATTAAAAGCCTAGTTTATTACACCTCCAGTGTCTAGGTGGACAAAATTCACGGAAATACGATAATTTTCTGTATTATATCGGTATATATATTATGTTATTATATTATATAATAATAATATTATATAATATAATATAATATTATTGTCATATATAATTATATAATATTATATTAATACTATATTAATACTATATTATTATTACTATATATTATACTATTATTTTCATACTATTATTATTATTATTACTATATTATTACTATTATATTATTAATACTATATTATATTATATTATATATATACGCCAACCTATGCACTGGAGCGAAAATTGTCTTACTTGCTAATCGTTTCGTCAACTTTTGTACTCACAACGGCGGCAAATACGACCGCAACGATTACGAGGATCTTCATTTCGAACGATTGTTGACGCAGCTTCCGCGAACAGAAAATATTCGTGATCGACTGATATCTGCTGTCCGTCGATCCTGTTAGATATACCGCGGAAACGATCGTAAAAAACGTCTCATGACTGACAAGTTAAATCGCGCGTTTTATTGAAAAAAGATAAACGCTAATTGATACCTGCTGATATTGAATTCGTACTCATACTTATTTACCCTCTTTAGAAACCTTGACACCTGTCGAATTCACGGCCAAATGAAACACGACGCTTTCAAAATAATCGCGTTCATTTTATACAGTGTGGTCCACTCGAACGTGTCGCCACTTAAATATCTCCTGTATTAGTTATGTAACGGAACATGTTTCACGTGCGATCTAGCTAAAGGTGAATTTGGTGATTCTGTGCAATACCTTCGCAACGAGAGAATTCTGAATTATGCTAATCTTTAGGATCGCGTCTGAGATCGAAGCCGCACGCGATGTTTTTTGTTAAAACATCTCAAACGGTTCGTGTCAACAGCAAACGCACTACTTCGTTTACGTAACGTAACGAGGCTGATTTACACATAATTATTCGGTTAGGATTATTATCCCGTATTATACGATATATTTCGTGCCGCTTGCGATCATTTTCATAAATAATTCTTCATTGGCGAACGATATTTCATTCTCATCTTCCGCGAGACAGCTTTCGAGAAAATGCAACATTCAAGAATATGCAAAACAAATATCTATATATATATATATATATATATATATATATATATATATATATATATATATATCTATATCTATATCTATATCTCTCTATATCTATATATCTCTCTAATTTTGCAAAAATATTAACTCGTTTACTGCAAATATATATGTTCTGCAATTAAGATACCAATAAAGTCTTAAGGACTCGAAATGCCGGAGAAATCCCGATTTCAAAATTCGAATACAGTGTTCCGAAATTTATAAGAATGATGTCAAGGTTATGTCAATTATGATGTACTAATTATTGCACGTGACTAAAGTGAACAAAAATCATTAATAATTTCTGCCTGCATGTCTAAAACATTTTTGGAACGTTTTCGACTAATTTCGTCACTGTTTATTATATGCTGCAAATGAACCACCAGTGCCTACAGCCTCTGTTCCCGCAATAATATCATTTTTCGTAGCAACGCGTTGCTCGTTGCATTACGCTCTCTAGATTGAATTTAAAGCATTAGGCAGCACCGATGTAGCTTTCATTAATTACACGTATAATAAGCCACGTCGTTTCTAAAAATGCCTCCATTACGTTTCATTGTATGTTAATTAAGTCTCCTACATTTTAGGTTAATTATCTCGCGCTGTACATTAATATTCATAATTTGCAGTGCATTTTTTACGATGATAATGTTTCACGAGGCGTCGAAAAATTTCCTATACGATGCTGTTACACGGTAGAGGTTATGTCGAGCTCAAAAATTCGAGTAAAAATTTCACCCTCTGACCGTAAGAACGGCACTCGAGAACCGAACCACGTGGTCCACGGGCCCAAAAGTTTCCCGATCGGCGTAAAGTTAAAACGCGCGACGATTTCCATTTGGACTTCACTTCGCCGCCGGTTTATTTTGAATAACGATTCGTAATTAATTCCCCATTTTCTCTGCGGTCGCGGCGACGAAAACTCGCGCGCGATTCGGTTCGGTTCGAACACGGGGCGACTGGAAACGAATAGCACAGCCGGCATAGGAGGGCACCCCGAAATTCCCATAATTCCCCGGGGCTCGGAGGCAAATAAACTGGCGCAGCTGCGGCTGCAGTTCCTTCGACGAGTAAAAACGTTAACCGGCTCTCCCGGCGAGCTTCGAATACAGGGTGTCCCAAAAATGTCTCGCAATCCGAAAGTAGGCGATTCCTGAGGTGATTCGAAGCAACTTTTTCCTTAGCGAAAATGCGATCCGCGGCTTCGTTTGCGAGTTATTAACGAAAAACAGTGACCAATCGGAGGCGAGATCGTTTGGCGCGAGACGGCCGAGCCAATGGGCGGAACCGGGCTCCGCGCACTCGTTGGCTGGGCCGCCGCGCGCCAGCCGAGCTCGCCTCTTATTGGTCCAGTGTTTTTCGTTGATAACACGTAAACGAAGCCTCGGAGACAATTTTCGCAAAGGAAAAAGTTGCTTCGAATCACCTCGGAAACCTCCCATTTGCGGATTGCGAGACATTTGCGGGACACCCTGTATAAGCCACGCCGGTGATCGGTCTCTTATTTGAGGGTGCGCGCGGCATCGATCGCGCGATATGCTCGCTCGCGTTTCGGTGTCTGACGCGGGACAGAAGGGTGCTCTCGTGCACGGACGCATCGAACCCGACGCTAACACAACCGCGGCACGACGATCTCGAATAGGGAGGAAGAAGTTTCCGTGACAGAGACCGAATACTAATCTTCTTGTGACCTATTCTTGGCGATTTATTGGCGCCGCCCGTTAGTCCCTGTCGGTTTTCCTATTGATCTACGCGATCTTTGCATTCGGAGATCACGATATACGTACGTACGTGTATTCATTCCTGGGCAGGACCGTCGAAATTGGCAGGCTTATTGGAATACAGCGGGTTCGGTATCTGATAAGACAATCGATTCCACGTTCATGCATAATAATAAGTTGACTGCGGATATGCTTGTCCGAACAGAAAGTTTTCTCCATCGATTGCAACGTGCTACGATCGAATAATAAATTCGATTCTCTCTTTCGAATGAAACTTAATTCAAGAAATATTACGAATAAATTCTGCGAATAGAATTTCCTTCAAGAAATATTTCGGTTGCAATTTTTACATAATATTTCCCTAAAATACATATAATAGAATCGTACATCGTGTTTCCATTAATCATCCAACCAAAATTCAAGTCTCCCAGCTCAGTTCTGAAAAATGTATTACCCTTTTAAATGGTGTACGAACACTTTTGCGGGCCACTGTACCCGCGAACGATAGTTCGAATAAAGATCGGCGCTCCTTGCGAACAATTCGCGAAGGGAGAGCAGGGGAGCGGTGCCGTAATTAATATCTGAAAATACTCGGAAGCCCCGAACTGTAACAGTTATCGAGCAGCCGTTCTCTCGGAAGCCTCAAAAACCCGAAGGCAACTAACCGTTTATTGAAAGAGAAGAATTTATCGTTAATACCGTGGCCGGTATCCGGACGCACACCGGTATTACACCGCCGGCCAAACTTGTAATTATGTTCGACGCGGTATTTTCGAAAGCGATCGCGTCGGGGCGGCGGCGGCGGCGGCGGCGGTCCACAAAGACCGCAAAAAGACGGCGCGGAAATGAGAAGATAAATCTGACAAGAAGAGCAGCGAGGCGAGGCGAGGCGAGGCAAGTGATCGCCAAGAAACTCGGGGGCGAATTCCTCGCTGGAAATTCCGGGCTCGGTTACGCCGAGTTCGCGTTCGCCCGGATCCATGCAGCGATCGGCCGCCGATCGATAAACCATCCGCGGATACATCGACGGGCTGTCATAAACTTCGAAAGGAGTATGTCGAGCACGTATGACGAGGACCATCGCGATCCATATGGGACCGTACTTCTTGGAACGTGCGCGCGAACACGCGGCGACGGTTGCGAACGGGCGAGAGAAAGCGTACCGGAGGGGTGCGGCACCCCCCTAAGGAGGGTGCAGGAGGGTGCAGGATGCAACGGTCGAACCGGAAGAAGCCGCCGCGGGCGGAGAGAGAGAAAGAGAGAGAGAGAGAGAGCCCGAAAAGAAAATGCGAGTTACATTTCTTTCTGCCCCGAAGAGATTCAATATTTCACCCCTTAGCGCCGCTAAGAGATCCCGACGCTCGAAACTTTCCACGGCGAAATCCACCCTTTTTCCACGCGCGTTTCCCTCCCGTCGCCCCCCGTCTATATCACCGCCGAGTTCGGCGAAAGATCCACGAGCGGCGGCGGTGATCAGAGAGTTTCGCCGGAAGTATCTAACCGCCGCGGCCCCGAAACTTTCCGCCGATTCGTTCGCCGCGCGCCGAACGATGATTTAATTCCGTCCATTCGGATGGTAATCACGGAAATTCGGGGTTACGTTCGATGCACCGCCGGGAACCGGCCGAGTGTTCTATCGATGTGCTCCCTCCGATGGTCCCGGCGATTCGCGGCAAGTTAGCGAAGTTCTCGCGCGGAAAGAAAAATATACCGAGAAGTGTTCGCGGAAGGGTGGAGCGGAAAGGGCGGAGACGGAGTGCCGGTAATGTTTCAGGGCGAGCTTGGTCGGTTAAAGCTTTCCGATACCAACGGTGATCAGAGTCGCCCGATGCACTGCGGGGTCGCAGCCCCGAAGACCTGAGATATACAGTTGCTCGCAAAATTGAGCGCGCACCCTTTTAAAACGCGATAACCTTTTTAATAGACCGAGTGGCTCGAACGTTTTGCTTTTTAGATGATGAAGGGACTAGTCTGCCGAACGATTACTATATACACTTCCTCTAAATTTTGCTATTGCTTGGAATGAGAATAAAAGAAATAAAACGCTCTGGTTTTCTAACTTTTTTTTATCTGAGCCTGTAAGGACGATTTAAAAAATGTCTCTCGCGTATCTCGGTAAGATTTGGATCACCGCTATATTTTCACGTGAAACTAGGTTATTTTAACTTCGTAGCATTGGAATTGTTGCTACTGTACTCGACGATACAAAGAAAAATCGCGGCTATTTTATTCGCGACGCTATGTCAAGTCGCGAACGTGCCCGACCGAGCTGTTGTTGGGGCGCCCAGGTCCGCCCTTTGTTGCAGCCGCGGCATGGGCGCCTGAAATGTCGGAAGGCAAACTATTGCAACGCGATTACGTCGACGCGACGCTAATTCAACGAACAGAGATCCAGAAGACTGCTTTCCGAAAGCAAGCGGACTTTAAGAATCTTGGAAATCGATCAACTCTCGACGCGAGATCGGATTTATTCGCAACGCTATCTTTAAAGCTGCCGTGCACAGCGAACGAAATGAAATCGCGATTATACCGTTCGCAACGCTACACTCCGAAGGATTCGTTTCGATGCTAATGGAAATCGCGACTATTTCATTCGAACGCTAATTTTGATCTCTGCCCGAAATCGATTAAAGCGGCGCGTGATTATTTCGCAACGCTATTTGCAAATCGCGGACGTGCCCATCCGCGCCGATCGTTGGGGCGGCGAGGCCTGCCCATGTTCAAAACGACTACTATACTACTGCTACGACTACTACTTCTATGAACGAGTACAGTGACAAAGTGGCAACGACGATAAATTGGCCTCTCTCGACGGTTTGTCGGAGAGGCCTCTTCGGCGTGCATAGCCTCTTCTTTTCTTCGGCGATTCGCCCGCTGAACCTAGAACCTTACACGTGCTCCGCAGCTAGTAGAAGATCAACGAATTCCGAGACGAAATAACAAAGTCTCGAAAAAAGTCGATAATCCTGCTGGTGCGATGGAGCCGGTATCGTTTCGTTTCGAGAGCCCTGATCCCGCGCGTTCGCGTCCGCGACCGCGGAAGCTAAGAGAATTCTCGAAGGATCGATCTCGAGCCGTGTATCGAACGTCGTGCACCGTTCGAATCGACCTCGAATCGAGTCCTCCGAGCCCTACCGGTGGCCGAATGTCGTTCGAATTCGCGGCCTACCCGTAAAGAGACGACAGCCGGCCCCGGCCCTACCTAACCATTCGCACACTCCGTTAAGGCAAGTTACCTATCCTGCCTGATGCTATATTTAAAAAATGGCAAAGCAGTCGCATCAACACATTCATTCCACGATTGTCACTCATACGTTGAGGTGCTGTACCCTGCGGAGAACGTCCCGGGACGCCTCTGACACCCCAACATGACCCATTCGTTCCATTCTAAGGCACATGTTAGTTCCTGAAATCGACCGACAATGGTAGCGATCATTGCGATTTCATCGAATTCTAATCGAAAGTTACATTCTCGGACGAGATTCTAAATTGAATAGTAATGCTGGTCTCTCTAGAATAAATACCATTTCGGTAGAGTTGCATTTTTCAAGACTCTTGCAAGCTTTTATTAAACCGTTTCAACCGACATGAATAGAAAATGAACATTCCGTGCATACATATTCCATAGAGATCCACGTTGCAGGACATAGATCGTACGAAATATGTCCGATTCGAGCTAGTTTCGATTTCAAACAACCGACGCAAAATCCACCACCTAACCACGCACACGCACACAAGTAGAAATTACGTCGTGCACGATGCACCAGTCATTGTCAATCGCCATTAGTATTAAATACCGTTCCATGCGCCGTTGCTCGCACCCTCCGAGTAACGCTTGGGCTCTCGAAAGGATTCGAGCAACGAACACGGAACCTCGGATCTCTGAAAATCCTATCTAAAAAGAGTCGTTAGTCTCTCGAGCTTAGATTCGTCGATTTTTGAAAAATGATTCTACCAGTTCGAAAAGATTTTCTTCGATTAAAGACAATCGCGATCGAAAAGATTAATCGAAACCCTCTCCAAGCGAGATGGCTCGTTTAATTATGTTTGATAATAATTTCATAACAAGAAAGAAAGTCTACTTTGCACTTCAATAAAATATGTTTAACCTATCGCGAAACGTCTTTTTGCGCGTGATCTCTAACGCGATTAAACGGAATAAAGTTATTCGATATATTGTTACAGTAAACGCACCAATATAATTTTCGTGACAGTCGTGTTCTGATAATCGCGTGTCGTAAAAGATTAATCTTTCGGCAGCTTCGAAGTAACATTATTAAAACTTGAAACAACGGTAAGAAATCGCGGCGTGCAAAAGGACCCTACCTAACTAGGAAACAGGTTACCACTCAAAGGATTGCCGAGCAACCCCTTGGTCACTGTACTCGTTAGAAGGTTGTACAATTTCTACGTAATAAAAAAAATTAGTAACTTTGAATATTCACTCACTACTTGATGCAAGGAGGGAGCTGCGACGAAGGTCCTGGACTCGACATTAGGAGGAAGCTGCGTCAGAGTCCTGGAACAGAAAGAAAAGCACAGAGATATTAAAACATGTCCAACGTTCATGGACGTTCACGAAATTACGATGACGCGACTGATTCTTTCCTTCTTAGATTTCAAGCAAAAAATTCGTGCAACGGTCAGCCGAAAACCCATTGAAACACCGTAATCGTGATTAAATTAAAATCAAATCCCAATTTTAATTGCGCGATTCGACCGACGCGTTATTTTAAATCGAGCACCGCGTGAACGCTAAAATTCGAAGAGAAATACGATCCGTGTCAATTGCGCGCATAATCGTGGTTCGCAGGGGAGGGAACAAAAGACAAGGGCGCCGACTAAAGTATAATTAAAACCTGTAAAACAGCTTCTCTTCTCGCGCTAGTGCTCGTATCGAGGGGGATGCGCGCGAGAGAATATGCTGTCGCGACGGCACCCTTAATGAAAGAAGCGCGATCAAGGAGATCTTAACGCGGACCAAAAATACTTATCCGCGGCCACCGGAATTTTTAACTAACACGGCGGCTTCATAATGTAGCCATATCGCGACCATTATCTCGCCGGAAGGAGAGAGCAAGAGCAAGAGAGAAGAAGGGAGGGGGACGAAGTTTACGCGCGCAGCTTTTACGAAGTTCCCCGCGGGCGAGCTTTTAAGACAAGCAGAAGTGCCCATAAAGATGGATAGATAAAATAGCGGGCGTACAAACGCCGTCTGTTTTCACACGCTGTGCGTACAACGCGGTCGGCGCGCAGCGGCCGCAATAAATTCGCGAGCGCGGCCATTAGCATAACCGAATGAATTATTAACATAATCTAATACAGCGGGACGCTGTTCCGGGTCTTTAAACGTCGGCCGGACGACCGCCGTAATTACTGATACATATTATTTGCTGAAATAACAGGCGCCGCGAGCTTCGAACGAAATAGAGAGCCTCGAGAGAGAGAGAGGCTGCTCGAGCAAAGCAGCTCGCCGGAGATCCCATTGTCGTAGGAACACACGACCGGTCGAACGGCGCTGTTTTTGGACGCGACCTGGCACTTCGAGGTCCTGGAAAAGCGACCGCGAGAGCAAGGACACGCGGATAAGTGGGTGCATCTGGCCGCGCACGTTGCACGCGCGCGCTTTACTTACACGCGCGGAAACCCTCGCGCAGCGCGAACGCTCCGACGACGGTGTATTAGTACCGGTAATTCCGCCACGGTGTACCGGACGTGGATCACGGTGGAAGATAGATGACATTGTTTCCTACGTCCCCGGAGAGGAACGGAGGAGAACGGAGGAGGAGGACAGGGTGCGACGGAGAAGCCGACGCGCGTCGGAGAGAGCGCGATCCTCGTGCTCCGCACGGAGGGCGGCTCGATAGATTGAAAAGGGTGAAGTCGTGTCTGCGGAACTACGGGAATGAACGGAACACACCGGGAACGGTGAAAACGTTGAGAACGGTGAGAATGGGCCAAGCGCGACCGAGCAAGAGGATAACAGGCGGGAGGAAGACGATCGAAAGTGCTGGGAAACAAGAACAGCCAGGTGAGACCGAGGAAACGCGCGGGGGAGCAAAAGTTCTGCTGGGGACCGCGGAGCGGGTCGGCGGGGAGGGGGGAGCGCGGAGAGATATTCTCTCCTTTTCTCTTTCTTGCTTTTCTTCTTCCTTTTTATCGCTCTTTATCTCTCTTCTTTTCTCTCTTACTTTCTCTGTTTATATATATCTCTCCCTCTCTCTTGGTCTCTCTCGGTCTCTCTCGGTCTCTCTCGATGCATCGATGTCTCGGTCTCTCTCTCTCTTTCTCTCTGTCTCTGTTTCTTTCTTTCTCTGTCTCTTAATCTCTGTCTCTCTCTCTCTTGCTTTCTGTCTCTTAATCTCTGTCTCTTAATCTCCGTCTCTCTCTTCTTCTCTTTCTCTTTCTCTCTCTTTCTCTCTCTCTCTCTCTCTCTCTCTCTCTCTCTCTCTCTCTCTCTCTCTTCTGCTCTCTCGTTCCGGCTGGCGCAGCCACTCTCGCTCTCGCCGACGCTCTTCCAGTCAAATCGTCATTTGCAATGCATCTAGGGGACCGGTGGGGCGACACGTTCGCAGAGACCCCGGGATGACGATGATAACAATGATAATGACGATGACGAGGCGGAGGAGAGAGCGCGCGACCGGGGCTCGAATGACGGTGTCTGCGGCGCCGAGCGAACTCCGGCTGGGAAACAATGCCAGCTGAATTTCCGCTCCGATTATTCGGCACTGTGTAATGCGTAAAATGAACGCCGAATCTGATACCACCCCCGCGCGCCTTCCACCGGTTCGTCGGATGGGACGAACCCCGGCGAACGGCACAACCGTTCGAACTATTTATTCTTCTGTGGGATCGGTGCTGCGAGGCGAGCGTCTGAAATGGATACGTCTTACGCCGGCTACCATTAATCGATACGTTCCCTTGTCCCATTAACGCGTCCATTACACGTTTCGAAGTCCAAGGCGAAATCTATAGACGCGTTCCGCTGCGAATATTTAGCTCGATCGGAAATCGATTTTCTTTCTTTTTTCTTTTTTTCTGGAAAATTTTATACTTTGGAACGTCGCTTGTATCGGAAATGATCTGGGGAACGCGAATGTTCGGATAAGGGAACGATTTGATACTTGCAATTTAATGGGCAGTTTATATATAGTAATTATATTATATTTATTGTACTATATATTATATATTTTTATAGTTATATATCTCAAGAACTATAAAAGCGCACAGCGAGGGCTCGAATAATCGTATCTCCTCTCCCCAAATTGTCCACTTTTCTGGAGCAACACATCCGATAGATCGACGTTTCCATAACGTAACGAACTCTGAAATATTTATTCAACGCGAATAAAGACTAAAATACGACCAAGACTAGCAGAACTAGGTGAAGCACGAGCGTGTACTCGATACTCGATTCCCGGTGTGTTGCACACGCGATGCCGCCATTTTGGAATGCCCATTTGAAATTCCCCAGGGTCGGTGTACGCGGTGTTACCGGGCCGTTTAACTAGCGAGACGCGACACACGTAGCGCGGATATCCGTCGAAGAAATTTACAGAAACTTCCGCGAACATTCTCCAATAATTCACGGGCCGTTCTGAATGCCATCCTCGAGATCGGCGCCATGGGAGGGTGTCGGATCGTAAATCTTGTTCTTGACCCGCGCTCGAACGGTATAAATCCGGTGGACCGGCGGCGTTCCACAATTTTTATTTCTTCCACGAGGGGCCAGGCTTTATCCTAAAATATTATATCCGGAGTTTAGGGGAGGGGGGGGATCCGGCGCGAGGGCGAAGGTGCCAAAAAGGGTGGCGGACAAAGGGTAGACGCGCGCCGAAGGGCGACGCGGTAACCGCGTTTCGCCGGGTCGAGGCGGGGCGGGGGGAGGGCTGGGAGACACTTGTAAATTCGATTAAACGGATCGAGAGATTCGCCGTGAAGAGTTTGCCCCCCCCCCTCCCCCGCGAAATTTATCGCAAAAACTAAACGGCCGTTTTATATCGAGAGTTATAACTAAACTCGGCTGGCCGTAAAAAGTTTGAACACGCCGGCGAACAATACACACCCGGCTCGTAAAGAGCGGGTTTCATTGCAAACGGAATATTTTCCACTTTTTCTTCTTCTATTTTCTTCGCCCGTCTTTTCTTCCTTTTTTTCTCTGTTTTTTTTTCTTATACGGAGAAATAAAAGTATCGGCGCTCGTTCTTACGCCCGACAGATCAACGAAATTTATGCACCGACGCGTGATATTTACTGTTTTACGCGTCAGCGACGTAAGATTATTGTTTAGATTATTCGCTTAATTGCGACGGCAATTGTTGAATCGGTAAAAAGACTTGTTTCACGCTTGTTCGACGATGTTTCGGATTGTTTAACTCTCATCTGTCGCTGATTTCTGCAGCTTGATCCTTGATATGAACTTGGCAGAAAATTAATGAGAAGAAACGATGAGTAATTAACTCGAACGGATGATGATTAATACAAAAAGCTGAAGTAACTAGAATTTGTAAAAAAAAAGAATGTATCGGGTCGTTCGAAAAGCTATTTCGTTCTTTCGCGTGAAACTGAAGGACGAGTTTTTGATGTTTAGAGTGAAATAAAACTTGACATTTTTCTGGTATGCTCGTAGAAGTCCCGTTTTTATCGGAGAGATACTGAATCAAGTGTTCTTTTTTTTTAAACCCTCGGTAAAAACGAGATTTAAAAAAGAAACGCAACGTTCCGAACGGCCCGAATAAATTGCAAAGTTTTATTACGTTCTCAATATTATATTATATATATAATAAATACTAAAAAATAACAATAAATACTAAAAATGAATAATCGTATCTGCTATTCCCTAATTGTCCATTATTGCTGAGGGACAATCGGAGAGAATTCGCAGCAAATGTAAATTCAATATGGAATCAGCGAACGGTTACTTTCTTCTCGGAGCTAAAAGTTTCGTATCACGTGCGAAAGAATTGGCTGTGCACGTACCGTATGCTAATTCCGTAAGAGACAAAAGCTATACGGCTGTTTGTAATGTACACAATATCGTCGACTTTAATCGCGTAGAAAAATGCGAGCGGACGACGCTCGACGATAATATCTCATTTTCGCTTTGTACTTCGGCAAAGCGGCGCGAGTTCAACGAAAAAAACACGGAAATTGCAAGAGGAACTCTCGTCGCCGGGGACTGCATAAAAGCCCGCCGAGACATCTGCAACGACGACCAAGCGACACAATGTTTTCTTTGTCGCAGCGAAAAGAATCGCTGCCCGTTTTACAGCTTTTCCGCGCGGAGAACTCGTTACCTAGCTATAGACTCGTTTGCGCTCGTTTCACGACATTTAAACAATTACCAAAACCGAGCATGCTTTGAATTGATTTTTTCGGTTTGAAAATTTACCGCGAAAAAATAAAATATATTTTTATTAAGTTCGCTCACAAATAACGCGTGTTCTCGTTTCCTGAATTACGATTCAAATAATCGGGATCTTTCACCGCTAGGAAATATATTATCAATTCATGAAAACGGTACATGACGCGCCATCTGTGGTCGACGCGTCAACTATTTCTCCGAACGATTGGTCAGATCATTCTCTACGTTACCGCATCGAATGTTTCAAGTCTCCACCGTAAGGGGGCTAAGGTTTCCTGTTTCTTTTAGTTCGCGATACACATCCGGTACGTGTTACGGTGTCTGATTCCCGTATATATTGTTTAAATAATGTTAAAATAATTGAAACAATAGAATAATAATAGCCTCGAGTTCTCTATAATTATCCTGTGATATCGCGTAAACGTTCTCGTTACAGAATTTCTCGTTTTTTTTTATTGATCCGAACGGATTACGGCAGCCTGTGTTTCACACAGCAATCGTAGTATAACAACAAGAACGTGTACGCTGTCGCAAGTTTATAAAAAATAAAAATTTATATAAAATTAAAAGTACCGAACAGTGAACGCTTCGTTTTGATGTCAAAGTGGTGTCTTGTTTTGTTTTCTGTTACAATTCGAACATCAGTTTGACATAACCAAAAAACCCTGCCAACTTTTTAATTATAGTTCAACGACATTATCCGTAATATTTGAAATTTATTGTCGCTGCTGGATTCACAGGTGGGAAGGTATGTCGAAAAAGACTAATCCATTTGTTTTTTTATTTTAGAAATGGCAGACACACCTGCTGAAACAAAGTCTAAAACGAAACCTACCAAGAAACCAAAGGAGACTCCAGCGGAACCTCCTGCATTGAAAAAAAGGCCCTTCAAAAGGCATGGGCGTCTTTATGCTAAAGCCATTTTTACAGGCTATAAGCGTGGACTTCGCAATCAACATGAACACACAGCGCTGCTTAAAGTTGACGGAGCAAAAAGCATACGTGACTCGGACTTTTATGTAGGAAAACGATGCGTTTATGTATATAAGGTAATTTATCGTGCTTTTATATTATTTCTTTGGCGCAGTTAACTTCTTTTTGGAACGCTCGTAACTTACTATTCACATGTAACTCAATTGTGATTTTCTATTACAGGCAAAGAATAAGACACCTGTTCCCGGCAAGAAGGGAAGGAAAACAAAAGTTAGGGCTATCTGGGGCAAAGTAACTCGACCTCATGGTACCAGTGGTTCAGTACGGGCTAAATTTAAGAGAAATCTGCCGGCTAAAGCTATGGGCCACCGTATCAGAATTGTAAGTTGTTTAATATCGAATGAAATGCTTACTAAAATGTCCAAAGATTATTGAACGATATCTAAACTCGATCATTTTTTTTCTGTTACAGATGTTGTATCCCAGTCGGATATAAATATTTCTTGTATAAAATAAGCAAATAAATAACCACTTTGGTACTAAATAAAATAATTTTATTTTCTACCTGTCTGATATTTTATAATTGACGTTCTATGTTAATATATACTTTCGCATATATATATAGTCTTACTTTTTCTATACTAGCGTCCATAAATTCCTTGTAACCTCAAAACACTGTCGATAAAACATAACCTAAAATTTATTCGTTAAAATTAACACCGCGGTTTCTATAGATTGCATATATCTGAAAGAGCTAATTTCAATGTAAAATTTGTTAGGAAATGAACCATAATTGTTTAAAATATTTCAGTTTTTAATATTGATTCGACAGATTTGGAAGGAAGCCATTTTCTATGATACATACACACATGTGTAGTCTACCTACACGTTAAAATTTGTATCATCGTTGAAATGTACATACGTAGCATCAAGCTGTTATCATATCTAGGAGTTGTGTAGTGTCTAAGTTTCCTGTAATAGAAGCAAAAATTGGGAAACGTTTGTGGTTTCATTTTTGCAGGAGAAAAAAAGATATTTTTTCTCCTCGAGCTAACATGATGCCGTATCGGCTTATTTGAACGAGCTAAAGGAAACCGAGCAAGAATGATGTTTTGCTGTCTCAGAAATTGTTTTGACGGCCTTGGTTTTGCCGAAGCTCAAACATCAAAGGAACATCCGAATCCTATAGCTTTAGATACATCTCACATGGGTAATTTTAATACTGAATAATTTTTACTAGCACTTTATACAGTATTTTTTGAAATGATAACCATTTATATTATCAAATTTGCATAATCTGTTTGTGTAAATAGTGTGTTAGAGTTTTGCGTTCTCAGTTCTAACGCATCGTTAAAGAAAATAATAATTTTGTTACATCTAATCTGTGTAAATAGAGCTTGTATTATATTCGTACAGGACACGAAGTTGTGATAGTAAAAGATGGTCTAAGAGTGTGTGGTTGTGGTGGTGCCTTAACAAATGCTCCTCTTGTTCAAAGTAAAAGCTATTTTGAAGTTAAAATACAACAAAGCGGTATATGGGCAGTTGGACTAGCTACAAAATCAACGGATCTAAATATTGCAACTGGAGGAAATGATGGGGAAAGTTGGGCTCTTAATTCTGACGGCATTATAAGGCATAATCAACAAGAATTACATAAAATTCAGACTCTAGTTCAAGAAGGAGATATTATAGTAAGTAGAAAATTATAATAAGGACAACTTCGTTTATTAATCGTTCTTTTTCATTGTCAGGGTATATCTTATGACCATGTAGAACTTAATTTCTATATAAATGGAAAGTCTACGGAAACTCCTATAATAGGGATAAAAGGAACTGTGTATCCAGTACTTTATGGTAATATATTATAAATAAAACAATTTCTGATTCAGTAGTATTTTAATACATAACTATAATCTTTCTTTACAGTGGATGATGGGGCCATTTTAGATTTAATTGTGGATAACTTTTTTCATCAATCACCTGCCGGTTTTGAGAAAATTATGTTGGAGCAATCGTTGCTTTAGCAAAATGAACTAACATGACAAAAGTTAATCCCTTTATTGATCTGAAACATCAAAATGATATATGTCCATCCTACGCTAATGTAACAGAAAGAACAAAGTGGGAAATTATTCTAATCTTAACAGAAAGTCGTAAGATATAACTCTATGAAGAACAAATTCTTTTAATAATAATGTATAAATATATTTAATTAGCAATTGCAAAATAAACACCTTAATTTATATCTTTTTTTTTTTCAAATAACACCTTTAGGACAATGTTTACGGTAATTAAGGCTAAACTGTAATGTAAAGAAATTATTGCCTAACTTGGGTTAGTATTTCATTGGATTTTATATTTATAAAAATAACTGAACACTTTTTCTTGTATAATTATTTAATAATCAAATAACATAATTTTAAATATGTGTGTACAACTTACATATAATATTTTTATATATATAATATATATATATATTTTTTTATGTATTTATATATGTCTGTATAAGATTGTATATAATATTGTATACACAACAATTTATTGTTCCTTAAAGAATTAATGGTATGGTATGTACACTGGTTTACATAAGGTACCAACGGCTTAGGCCTATATATTGCTTTATTAGGCTAGTGTCATGGCTTTTTGTTTTCATTTTTTTTTTATATATATATAACTGAATCCCGTGCTAAGAGCTTGATATTGTACACATTTAAGCTAATCACTCACTCACACTAAATCAATGAGTATGTGCACATTTTTACAATGTTAGTAACACAGACACTCTAATAAATTGTATCATTGTTTACAATGGTCGCGAACATTCTCTGGCATACATTTGATCACACCAACACGCAGAATAAAAAAGTGGCAGAGAAACATAGCAGTTATTAAAACCTAAGACATTGTTAAAATAGTAGGTGGTATCTCTAATTATGTTGCATCTATGTATTTCAAAATACTGCACACCCTGTGTGATTTAGTTCCATTATTTCTGATTAATTACGAGAATGTCGATGCATCATAGAGATAGATACGCAAAAATAGCATTATATTATTAAAAGTATGCATCAGTGTATTAATTTCTCCGAAAATCATTCGCGTTCGGTCCAAGTGGATACTTCTAATTATTGTAATTATTGTACCTATATGTTTAATGGAAACATGTGTAACACACTTTTCCCATTTAAATTGCAATTATAACAATCGCTTTATTTAAGAACATATAAAAGGTTTTTTTTATACAATTGCTTGTGACAAGCTCTCTGCACCTTTGTTAACACTTATTAAATCTTTGGTCCTTAACATTATTTTTAAATGATCATTATCACTAATAATTTTACATGCTTAATATTACGTTTACAGCTAACAAATAGATTGTTCACAAGTTGTTGATCTATACATGATAGCAATTTTAAGTTAACTTTTGCTTACAGCTTTGCATATTTTAAAGAAACAATACTAGTCATTGAAAGCAAAATGTGTAGAAAATTAAGCTTGGTTAATTAATTTCGAGGAATATCGGTAAATATTAACTGTTCACAATCACTATCTAGAAATCAACAACTAGTTATGTAACATAGGCCAAGATAAACTGTAGTTTCTAAAATCTCAGCTGAAAAACATTTATAAATATTTATATTAATACAAATAGTTCGTTATGGCAAATATAAAAAGAAAAACAGATCAATTTCTTCTGTGTGATTCATGGCACTCACTTGTGATACAAATTAAAATACGTGATAGTCATATAAAAGACGAATAGCATATTAAAGAGAGCATTTGCAATTTTGTCTTGCAAGGATTTAATACTAAAACTAGCTAGATATATATATAGAGCATATATGTATAGGATATATTACATTTATGTCATGACTGGATGATATGAAATATTTATAATGGTAACCCATAAAGTCTTATTGCACACGCAATCCTAATACATTAAACAACTATATAATATTCTTAATTAACTTATTTTTCATGTAATATAGCAAATGTGAGCTGATTAATTCCAAAAAGAAAACTACACAAATTATAAATCTGATGTCTTAATATCTCCGTATAATAGAATTACTAATGATTTGATGAATTTAATAAAATGTACACATGTATGGACTTAAGTAGAATGACCATGAACAGTTACATTAAATAGTTAGCAGTTAGAATCTAATCTTAGACATGTTTACCCAAGATATGACCATTCATTCAAACATTTACATGAACGTTTTATCATTTAAACTGTACAGATCGCCTTTATTAAACCTAATACCACTTTTTTTTAAATAACACTGCAAATAATTCTATTAAAAAATATATACTTTTAGAGATATATTTACAAAATTAATTTGTAACATTTATTCTTCCATTGAAAATTACTATAAATAGAAATTTTTATATATGCCGCGCATTGTATTAAGTTTATTATCTCCGTAATGTGCCAGTTAGGAATATAGAACTGTGATCGTTCAGGGGTTCTCAACCACGTTGACATCCGTAGCATCGACACACACAAGTCTTAGATATCATTTAAAGGTCAACGGAGAATTAATTTCTTACCTATTATTATTTTTCAGCAATTTCGAAATTAATTAGCAAAGTGGAGTTCTTTTTTCAAGAGTTCATACGAAAATTAATTAAGAATTTCTAATATAACATATGTTTTAATATATTTTTATAATTTAAACGACTGGTTTCTAGATAAGATTTTTCCTTAATTTTTAACAAAATTACTAAAATATACGATATAATAAAAATTAAAAAACCAATTCGATTTGTTTTATTTATAAAAAAAATAAATTTTTCTATTTTTAATGTAACTTTCATTTATAATGTACATTAATAATCTCAGTTCTAGAAGCATAGAAATATATCACGTTTGAAATAATGTTATAGCGAATGTGAATAAAATAATGAGTATTAATTAATATATTAAAAATTCCAATATTTGCAGAAATATGTTAATAAGTACTCTGAATTGATGTTTTGAAATATACAAAGAAGAATCTGACTTAAAAAGTATTGTTGCATACGAAATCAAGAGATATTAACGAATTTGAAGCTTAAATGTAGTATTGTAATCAAGGTTGCATGATATGGAAGAACTTTACATAGAAAATTTACGAATATTATAAAAATCATGAAAAATTTGTGTCATTCCTTCGCATACATATATCTTTCAGATATAGCTATTCAAAGAGGATTACATCGAAATCCTCTGAGCTCTCTTTGGTCTTATCCAAGTTAATTTCTATAACACTTTTGGTAAGTTACATGCAGCCATCTGCACATGATAATCCTACGTACATTTTCTTTCAAGGGTGATTCCCTGAGATGCTCAGGCTCAGAGCAACCTTATTCGCTTAGCTATGAATGCAAAGCATCGATAGTATCTATTTATAACATACTTACAAATCATTCAATGTCTGTAGTATCCTCGATAACAGAATCCCAATTGAATTCTGTTGCACTTTGTCTAGAAGGTAGCTCACCAAGATGTTGAAATCGTTGTACAAAATATGGATCGCGATCTCTAAGCCTTTTAAACCTTTGAAATGCAAGATTCTTTGCAAAATCATAAAGTTCTAGATCCAATCTGTTAAGCCTACGCACAGCATCTAACTGTTCTGAAGTAAGGGTAGCCATGGTAGCAGCACTTAATGTTGCATTGTGCTGTTCAAATGCAACAGCAAATCTCATCCCAAATGTCTCCTCAAAAGAATACTGTCCCACCTAGTCAACGTTAAACAATGAAATTTATATGATAAATTGAATGTTATTACAGAGCAACAGAATATATATTCACAATGTGCAATAACTTCAGTAATAACGATCATTTTCAATGAAATCTTTTTTCCCAACTATACTATCAGTCAACGTCATGCTCAATCAAAAGTAAACTCTTCTAAATACATATTTTCTAAAATACAAAATATATATAATAAATTAATTAGTTAAAAGAAATAAGAAACGTTAATCTAATCCCTTAACAATTTAAAGAAATTTCGAAGTTCAGCAAAAAGATATTTTTTTAAATAATAAAAATATATCTTTATAGGAGGAATAAACTATATCGACCAATGCTAATGAAATTATTACCGCAAACCGCTCCGAATACTTTTATTGTATCATTTGAAAACTGATAAGGGTTAAATTGAAAACAGTTGTAAAAATGCCAAGCATGCAGTTTCAAAAGCCGTTGCGCATTGGATCCGATTTCGGTAAGTGGAAACATCGAGATAAGCGTCGTCGCGGCATTTATGTCTACCAATTTTTAAAACCTTACTTCCCACTATACTTGTCACAAAGCTCTATTCAAGTCATTCTGAATATGTTGAAGCAAGTATTAAAAATGCCATAGACACCAAGGACACTAGTGAAATTTATAGAAGAATATTTACGAAACAAGCAACAATTTTGATCCAGATTTCAAACTGAACTATTTAATATCTGACCGAATCAAGATAAACTGTCAAAGAATTAATTAAAATTCGATAATACAATCATTATGTAGCTTGTATTTTATAATTATGATTATAGATTACAAATGTTATGTTAGTTAAATTAAAATGTTTAGTATTGGCAACGTAATATCACGGCATTTTATATATTGCTTGAACGTTCAAAGAAGCGGGATGTTTACGGGATACATACTCATCGTCCGCGCATGGTGGATAAGATAAATATTTACACCAAGAGCTACTTGCTAACAGATGATTTTCTAGTGTATTGTATACCATGTTTATACAGCTGGCGCAAGCGTGTTTAAAAATAAGGTCGAGTGTGTATAAGAATTTTAAATGTAGAAAAAAAATATTAAAAAACACAAAACAAACAAAAACTTCTGGTTCGTAAATGTTACATGCTGTTAATTCATTAGTGAATGGAAATTCTTTAAAACCACTCAAAAAACATTGCATTAATAAAAGGCAATGGAATGACATGCAAATATGTTAGTTTAAAACACACAAAACAAATAAAAACTTCTGATTTGTAAATGTTACATGCTGTTAATTCATTAATGAATGGAAATTCTTTAAAAACCGATTAAAAAACATTGCATTAATAAAAGGCAATGAAATGACATGCAAATATGTTAGTTTAAAACATTATAAAAAAAAAAGAGTTCTTACTTTTTGGTATTCTGTCAACATGAAGAAAGGCATGAATTGCAAATTGTGTTTAGCACTAGCCAACATGAGCCGATCTCTCTCCAAGCTGCTGAGTGTAGAATTGTAACAACCAACAATTGATAGATCAGCCAACATTCTGGTCTGGCGGTTGCTTGCCAAATTATATGGACACGCCATAAACTACATAAACAAAATAGGTCATCAAAATGATTTATGTTAATATTATTATAAATAATATGTCAATACTATTTTAATGATTCTTTTGAAATTATAATTTTTGTTCCAACAAAACAACTGTTATTCTGATTAATAGTTGCGTCTATACGGAGGAGGAAAAGAGGAACTTTGAGATAAGGGAAAATGCTTATCTTCGTGTGTTTCTAAATGTGAAAGCCCTTTAGATAATTTACGTAATACTGTACTCACGAAAGAAGGTTCTGTTCTGATTTTATGAACATATTCGGCGACAGTAATATATTGAAATTACTAAATGGTGTTAAGAATTGCAAAGTAATATTACCTGTTCAAGGGAGACTCCTTGCCAACTGGATCCAGGGTAACATTGTGGTATATTTGCCTGGCTTCCTCCACACCAGTGACGTGCACCTCTCCAAGTTGCACCTCTTTGCACGTGTCTGAATTCAGACAGATATCGTGCGACAGGGTCTCTTATAATAGTTATATAAAAGTATCTACGCTTTATCCCTTCCCCTTCAATTTTGTTCAATTCGGTATCTACACAACTGGTCAATTCAGTCCAATCTGCGTGCAAACCACATTTCCAACCAGTGGAATACCGTGAAAAAAGCCAGTTTTCGTTACGATTTGGACGGAAACAAAAACAACGTTTGCGTCTTCTTTGACAAGAACATGGTCTCTGCAGGTCCAGATCTCTGACTAAATGTTTCCCAAATAAAGTTCCCCCTGAAAACATGAAATTATAAAACCATTTGTGCAATCTGTGACAGACCTTCTACACAAGAATTTTTTACTACAAGTTTTTTAATGTCATATCTGCCTAGATGTCCGTAATGCATATGCAAATTTCAGATAATTACTAGCGTGGCGACAGATACATTAGACAAGTTTTGTTCGCTACCGATACGCATCTCGATGAAGAAAAGATTATAAGCAGCTTGTACATAGAAAATAAGAAGGAAACAGGCATATGCATGCATAGCATATTAAACAAGACAACATCCCTGAATTGTTCTTTGTCCTCCTAACATAGGGTCTACAGGTCTCACAGTGCCTGATGAATAATGCAAAGATTCAGTTGTACATTGGTCGGAAAGTATGTTATATTGTTTTTACTAAGTCATAGGATTGGCAGGTATTCATCCAAAGAAATCTACGTTTAAATGAAATAGGAGAAAACATGTTTTTGCAGACTACCTAGATTGCATATTACAACGTTGACCTATATTTTTTATTATAAAAACAATCTATCAAGCGAATGTCAATAAAGATACTATTCTGTGGACTCTTTATACTTTTATAAAACAATTTAGAATTTTGTAAACAATTTTGTGAAAGAAAAGACATGATTCATTTGAACACTTTTCTTATCAGTGTAAACATTGATATTCGATTCGTGTAAAATTGTGTCGTTACGGGAGGATTAAATAACAAATACGAAATAACATTGCACAAAGGTAATATAAATGTTGTTTACTCAATGAAACAGTTATTTCAGTTATTACAGTCGATCGAAATAAAATCTTTTTCGAGCCACTCGAATCTTTCGTTTGTTACGTAAAAGTCATTGTTTAAATAATAAATTTGTCTGTTCGTATTTGACGAAGTACGCAGTTATTACTTACCAGTCTTCTGAATATGTAGAAAAACGATGACATCGTGCGCATTGATATCAAACTGGAAGGTTTCATTCGTAAACACGTCGTCGTAACCAAGGCTTCCTTGGATGCTTTGTAATCTAAAAGCAGGATGCACCGAAAGCAGGCCATTTTTGTCAAATTCGATGGAGACGGAAGACAGACCGGAGCCAGGGCCAGCGGACAGACTCTCAGATAGTCTTACGGACTCCTTGATCTCGCGATTTGTCAGTGCGCACACATGATCCGGGCAGAAATATCCGAGATAAATGATGCTCGTCAGCGCGAGGAACAGACATATTCCTACAACGCTACGCAGCCGAGTCCTCCGTGTTCGTGACTCCATCGTCGCGTTCCTCTCGCATAAATCGTCCTGTACAAGGACCGAGAGATCGCTAACGACTTCTTCGTTTGACCGTCTGCCCATTATTGTGCCCCATCTTTCTTTTCACCACTGGACGCACCATGCACCGTTCGCCGACACGGCCTCACCAAAACTACGCTGCCAGCGGACGTCGGCCATGACAGATACTTCGGCCCCCCACCACCGTGTACCTCAGTGCGACTCCACGGATGTTGTCCGGCATTTCTGCGATTCCAAGGCAAAAGAACATACATATGTAAGTCATATTCTGGAAAAAAGTTTCAATTTACGTCTTAAGTGAAGTCTACGAGACGATTTGTGCTTGGAAAAGAAGAAGATGCGTTTCAAATAACCTGACGTGTCGTGTAGAAAGGTTAAAGAAAAGTGAGTACATACATACGTGTTTCAGTTTCGAAAGAATTAACGTTGCATGCATATTAGTCAAAATGTCTATTGCATGTTTAATGACATTTACGTTTGAAAAATGATGTGTCGATGTTATATTTCGCGAATTAACAGACAATGAAATACATTTTGAACGTTTGCCGCGCTGACTGACAATTCGTGTTATTGCGTAGCGTTTGTTAGAATGTTTTCATACCGTTTGCGGAGAGAATCGTATTTTTAGCATGGTTAAACAATACGTCGTCAGTTCGGTCGGCTAATGCCGCGTTGCCTTAAGTAATTTGATCTTTTTATTGCTTTGTTTAGTGTATATATATAGTATATATATCATTCACGGCTATTGAAACAATTGAAAAAATGATACGAATCATGCCTGGGCAACTGATTGCTCGCGAACCCACCCCCTCGAACCGTTACTCCCTCTACTTTGCTGATTCGTTCAAATCGTAGCGATGAAATGCGTAGTTTTATTCATACATAGATTTTAGAACGAAAAGTAATGCATGCAATGTAAATCCGTAGAAATTATAGAAAAATATAAGTACGCTGCTGTTTTTCTCAACTTATTAGCATTAATGAAACAAGAAGTGAATTTGCAATAAATTCCTACTCTTTCAGTTGCCCAAGCATTATGTAAATTCAGATAAGATATACGTTTATGTACATATTCTATTTCGCTTAGTAATGATTGTACGGTAGCTCGATTGACGTTTGAAACTTCTAATTATTTTGCCTTACAATAATAGATTTGTTTTGTAACAGCCTCTTAAACAGGTTAGAGAAGAAGGGCCAACAAGGTTTATTTAAAAGTGTGAAGTTACGGAGTCGGTTCAGCGTAAATATCTCTGTGTGCCTGTGCAAGCTCTCTTGGCGCATCTATTTTGGGCGACGATTTTTTTCGTTACAGCAAGACGAGATTTAGCGAAAATTTCGTGGCTCGATGTACCGAATATCTACTGGAACAATTAGCATACAGTATTTTAATTATAACTAATTTCGTAGTACGCTGTTTCTAACAATTTAACACCACGTATGTGGAAAGACTCATCGGTAACACATGACTGATAACAAACATGATTCATTAAGTCTATGTGTACGCAATGTTGTCATTGTAAACACGGCAAATGAGGATTAGAATTATCACCGAGCAAGGCGGTATTTGTCTTGGATGCTCGTTTAATTCAATGCAGAGCGTATAAAACAATATGATAGTTTGATAGTGTTAGTTTTCAACTTACCGCCATACAACATACTATTACCCTGAAGTTGGCAACGGTCCATAGAAACGTATTGAATTTTACAAAATGTCAGATCGAAAGTAGCGCACTATAACCTTGTTTCTTCTGTCAAAATTTGTGTACTGTATTCCAAAACAATTGCATATTCTTATCAAGACTATTATTTATACTTTTTGATCGTTTATATCCAAGTTTCATCGTTCGAGCATCTGTATCCTCCCATGTGAGTAATATATACTGTATACTTAAATTTATTGCAATTTGTAACAGGCATGTTTTGTCTGTCAATTTGAACTGTTTTATTAATTTATATGTTTTAACTTATAACTTAATTTATATGTTTTGAATTTTTATTTGATGCGTCACTTGAAAAAGGAAACATTTATGTGTTACCAATTATAAAATAATGAGAAGTAGATTAAAATAAGTTCGAGTGCATAAAATTAGATGATCTATTTTCTCTATTAATAGTTTCATTAGGTGTAATATGTCCTTGTAGATAAACATTTACTAATGTTTTTGTAGCTAATTTGCAAATAATATATGGAAATATATGCAAATGTGAATTACTATATTTTTTTTAACGATATAGAATGACAACTGTTGAATTACTAGAAAGTAGAATAACAGAGTTGGAGAAGCGTGTATTTGGATATAAGGAAGCAAGTGGAAATAATAATACACCTCCGGAGAATCCTGTGATTCATAGCCTTCTAGATGTGAACACATTGGTCTCGTCCGCTATGTCAGGACGTAAAAACGCTAACATGGTAATACAGCGGTTACCAGAATTGAATCGTTACTTAGATCCAGTAGCCGACAGTACGGAGTTACCTATAGAAGCTAAGCTACAGTTACTGCTCACAATGGCACCAGAGATTAAACAGAACTGTGATATGTTACATCAGATGCAAGAGTTAATGCCCGTACTAGAAACTGATAGAATAAGAGATGTACCAGAATTATCCAATAAACTGAACGACTTAAACTTGTCATATTTGAAAATATACGAAGAGAGTCAAGATCTGAACGGTCACATAAATGAAGTGTTTTCTAAGTACAACGAAGTAATAACTAGCATTTCTAAATCACTGATTACTATAGATGCAGCAGTGACAGCAGCAGAGATAGCAGCTATGCCTAAAAAACAAGTCGATTAGGATTATATATAAGGAGTATATAAGGAAATATATACATATACATATACATATACGTGTAAGGAAGATTAATTTGTGATTTTATTAATAAAATTATTTAATGTATCATATTCGAAATAAAAAAGGCGTTGAATTCATTTAAAATACATTTATTCTTTATCCTTAATATATAAAAATACTTACGCATTCATCAGTGACTATGCATACATGAACATATTTTATTATTGTATCTCTTCGTAACAATGTATTTCATTAAAATACTTATATATTATATACATTTATCCTAACTATTTCATATCCTAATCCGCTGTTTATTTCAGAAATCCTTCCTACAGGATTTCTGAGACAAACTTCTAAACGAGTATGGGTGTATTTCATATGATGGTCTCTCAGATCGGCAATAAATACTTTTTTTGTTCTTGTCGATTTCCAGATAGTTACAGAGTTCGTTTAATAATGCTTCACCATCGTTAATATCCCTCCGGTAGTATACTACAATATAAGAGAGACACAGCATAAAACTCTGTCGCTATCCAGAAGGTCGGCAAGCCCAATAGAAGTCGAATTTCCAAACTGTCAAGTATTCAACAAATGTTCAGTACCTTTCCTATGTCGAAGAGACCCAATTCGCTAAAGTTGTAAAAAATCTCTTACAATGTTAATCGTATTAAACAGTCACTTTATACAGTATTTACAAATTTCTTAATTGTAAATAAGTATCGTGTTGCCAATTGTGTGTACCTCCGTCGTTTCTACTACAAAATATTGCAATATCTACCCATTAATCGATAACATAGAAAGAAAAAAAAAAAGAAAGAATCATTTACATCTCCTTTTTATAATAGAAATCGAATTATGGCCATTCAGTGCTATCCGTCGAGCGCATTCCTCGCATTCATAAATAGGAACATACCGTTTGAAATGTAGACGGATTTATCGTAAAAAAAAAAGAAAAAGAAAAACAAAGAACAAATTAAGTACATCTCTTTTCCCGTTAGCTTTCTTCTCGACGTTTTACGAGGAACTTCGAAATTCAACCTCCTCCAGTTCCTTTCACCGAATTCGTTGTGCAACGTAAATTTCAATACACGTTCGTAATTCATATTCTTCTCGCGTAGGCTGTTTCGCACGACACCACCCTACTTTTAACTTTGCATTTGTAGAGCAGGCACAGACTGTCGCAGCCAAGACAGCGTGGGTTCCACGCTCGAATAAATTGCTGGATGACCCCTTGAGCATCTGCTATGGTGACTAAGTAGACCCTGAATTTCCCATCTTCCTGAACCACCGCTGGACTCGCTGAAGCACATCAAAGGAGCCCCCTCGTCGTTCTGGAAATGGGCAACATTAATTATACCAGCCGACAGCGAGACAAGAGAATCAAATGGAAAGGAAGGCTCGGAGAATCTTACGTAACAAGGTCCTTTATCCGTATCGGTAAACCCAGCACAAATGTTGTCCTTCGTGATAAATCCTGCATAGTGGCTCGTCGCGTTACATTCTTCCAAGTCACGTGTAGGCAACGGCAGGAACTTGAGATATTTCTGTAGATCTACCTCGCCGTTCACCGGAAATCCCCATCCTACCATAACGCAAATCTGGCTTGGCTGAAATGTGCAAGAAAATAAAGTGTAAATTTTCATCTTTCAGATCAGTCAAGTTTTCAATGAAATAGTATGTACGCACCTGGAATGGTTGTTTCGGAAGGCAAACAGCGCTGACGTTCCTGGAGAAGGTCAATGGCTTGGCCAGTTCGATCAGGGCGATGTCGTTGTCGTACAAGAACTGATTGTATTTC
This sequence comes from Megalopta genalis, assembly GCF_051020955.1. NCBI lineage: Eukaryota > Metazoa > Arthropoda > Insecta > Hymenoptera > Halictidae > Megalopta > Megalopta genalis. The sequence goes on from NC_135028.1 coordinate 858,378, forward strand.
ACCTGGGGATAAGGAATGATGCTCTTCACCGGATGGGCTTTCAATTGATTTTCACCAGTGAACAGCTGCCAGCCGTTGCTTTGTTTGTGCCTGGCGGTTAGAAGAGAGTTCGATGAGAGAGTACAGTTTCCCGAGTATAATTAAGAGTATAAAATTCCCGATCGCATGTACCTGTGTATGCAAGAGTAACTCGCGAGCACGTGCATGGGCCCCAGCACGCTCGCCGTGCATGCAGCACCGTACTTCGATTCCTTCAGCAAAACCACGCTGGACCATTGCCCCTCGCTGGCCGGTGTTCCACCGACCAACCTGGCAGTCGGCCCTTCCCCGTAATGCGTGCCGCAAGAAAACTCTTGGCAGGAGAGTTGAACCACTTTCTCGGAGATGCACAACTCCACGGGCTCTAAATTCTTGACTAGCGGCATGTCGGAACGCGAGTTCAATATCAGTCTCATAATCTTCTGGCTTCTGTCCCAGTCCGAAAGTTCCGTCGCCTCGGAACCGGAGAACCCTAAGGCTCGGCAATAAGAGTCGCTGAACTCTTCGTTCCATCCGTCGGAGCAAACTAGGCGGTAGCTACCGTCGAATTGTCTGGAATAAGGGCGGTAAACGGTATTTAGAGCTAGATTGTGGAGTCCATTTTTATTTAGATATATTCTTTTTATTTGTTTAGATTTATTTATTTAGATTTAGAGCTCATTTTTATAGCTGTCGAGGATAGGTAATCAGAAAAACGAGTCGCAATTTATTATATTTTAATTCGCAATTTTAATTCAATTACATCGCGTTCATAATTCACGTAATTCAATTACTTAGTATTTTTTAATTGTGCTTCAATTGCAATTGCGAATTACACTGGAATTTAATGGCAATGCGATTGAATTATAATTATAATTGAAGTATATATGGTTCAATTATAATTGTAATTGAATTCAATTCACTTGTAATTGGATTATATATTAATTCAATTATAATTACAATTTAATTCAATTCAATTATAATTGAATTATACATACAATTCATTCATATAAAATTGAACTATAATTTCAAATAACACTTCAGTCTCGAAGAAATTGCTTCGGTGTATAATTAAGGGGGTAATTAAGGGCGACGATGCCACGACCGATAAAATTCGAATTTACCTTATCTTCAACAGAGATTTTCTGTCGTTCAATTCCTGTCCGGCGTTGCTCCCGATCGCGCCGTCCTTTTGCCCGTCCGTGAGATTCCTCTCGGTTGCCACATTGGCGATCAAACATCCCCATTCGTCCGAATGATCGGGACAATGTTCTATTCCATCGCAGACTTGTTCCTTTCGTACGCATCCGCCGCTTTTGCATTTGAATTGATCGGTGTCGCAATAGCAGAGCTTCTCGTCCTCGCCGTCGGCACATTCGCTGAAGTTGTTGCAACGCCACGTCAACGGTATGCACCACTTTTCCTTCGGGCAAAGGAACTCGTCGTTTCCACAGCTTTCGTTGCACTCGTACTCGTCCCGATGGTCCTCGCAGTCGGGCCGGCCGTCGCATTGCCAGATGCTCGGTATGCATCTCCCTGAAATCAAATAAATTAAAGGCGCATTATTAGAGGCGCATCCGATTTTCGCGGCTTCGACCGACACCGATTCCACGGCACTCCGGCTCTCAGATCCCCTAGATTATTTACCATAATCGATTCTAAAACCAGTCTATTAATATTCAAGGCAGGCCCATTAACCGGCCGACCGTTCGTTTTTCCTTTCACTTCTTTATAATCGTCGTTATCCTTATTTACATTTAATGGTCGCGGAACGGACCGCTCCGCGACACCGCAAGGATATACTCACCGCTCGGACACCGGAATTCGTCGGGCTGGCATTCCCATCTATCACAGTTTTTCTCGTCGGTGCCGTCGTCGCAGTCGAGGATCTTGTTGCAGACGAGATCCCGCTTTAGACATTGACCGCTCGCGCACTGGAAATTTCCAGGGCAGCCTTGTTCCACGCAATTGAGCTCGTCGGAGCCGTCCGAGCAGTCGTTCTCGGAGTCGCATTTCGCGGACAGCTTGACGCAATAAGCGCCGTCCCTGGACGTTCCGTTCGCGCATTGGAATTGACCCGCGGTGCACTTCGAGAACACGAGGTTCGGCGGCAGGTTCAAGAAGGAGACGTCGATGTGCCCGATGGGCGAGCCGAGGTCCGCGTCGCCGCGTCCTTTCGTAACCCGCGTTACGCCCGCTTCCGGCGCCGGTGAGGTAACAGCCGACCGGTCCGAAACGATCATTGAAGTCTGCGAGCCGGTTTCGTTCGCCTTTGTGTCGTCCGGCTCGGCAATTTTCGCCGAGACAATCGCGGAACGTCCTTCGCCCGATGATTCACCGACCGCCAACGGGGCGGCCGTCGTAAAGTTCGTTAGGCTCGGCCGACGGAAATAGAAGTAGGGCTCGGTGACCGGCTCCGGTTCGTTGATCTCCTCCGACACGGGGATGAAGCTGAGGTATCTCTTCGTGCTGGACTCCAGCGCACCCATTGCGCCGTCAGAGTCCCCTTCGAGGACGTCTTTCGACGACGTCTGATTCGAGCCGCTCGTGGTCTCCGTGATCTTCAGCTTCGATATCGCGGCGTCCTCCTTCGAGACGTACACGGTACTCGCGGCAACCCTTTCGGGTCCTGGGAGCTCCGTCATAGGCAGCACCACAGGATCCGGGACGTCCGTCACCGCGTTCTCCTCTCCGTCGGCTTCCAGATCCAGCTCCTTCTCCTTCTTGTACTTGTACTTGTCGACCACCTTCTTGTCCACGGACTTCTTCTTCAGCTCCAGACTCTTCTCCAGAGGGATCACCCTCAGGTCTTCCTCCGACATTTCTCCCACGTTCAGGTCGGCCAGCACAGCTTTCGGCGTCGTGGTGAACAGCGTTCTGTACACGAACCCGACCGGCGTGTCGTCCTCGAGGATCTCCGTGACCGGTCTTATGTCCTCGCTGAAACTGTTCGCCGTACTCGAAGTGACATTCTCGGTCGAGTTCGCGCGCCCTTCTATCGGGTTGTCCGTTTCGTTCGCCTTCGAGTTGTTCTCGGTGCTCGTCGAGGTTTCCACCGTCGCGTTCTCCTCGTCGGTCTGGTTCACGTTCGGGACGTCTATCTGCGGCTCGATGTCGATCTTCCTACCGCCTAAGTGCTCCACCGCGCTCGTCGCAAGGTCGTTCGTTTTATTGTCGCGTTCCTCCGAATTGCCGATAGAATCCTCGGTTCTGCTGGCGTCGCTCGTTTCGTTCATCGATGTTCGCGCATCGACGTTCGTCTCGTTCGCCTTTTCCGGCTGCATCGTCGAGGTGGTCAGCACCGGCTCGCTCTCCGTGGTCTGCAATTCCTCCGGCAGGATCGGCACCTGGGCCGTGGTCTTCGTCTCCATCGAGCTCGCGTGGGTGGTCGGCACCTGAGTCGTCGTGGCCTCTTCCGAATTAGCGCGAGCCGTCGCGGCGCTCGCTTCCGTTTCGTTGTCTTTCTTGGGAGCCTCTTCGGTCACCGTCGTGCTGTCGATCTTCTCGGTCGTGGACATCTCCTGCTGAATCTCCATCGGCAGTATCGGTATCTGCGTGGTCAATTTCGCGTCCTCGGCGTGTTTCTCCGCGACATTGCCTATCGACGCGACCTCGGTGTCGTTCGCGGAGACCTTCGCCTGAGCGTCGGTCAGCTTCGACGACTTCTCCTCGCTGTTCTCCACCGAATTGATGTTGTTCGCGAGCAGACGCCCGGTCCCCTTGTCCTTGGTGATCTCTCTGTCGTCGTTGATGTCGTTGTACTGATCCTCGACGGCGTTCTCCTCGGGCTTCTCCAAAGTGCTCGTCACATTGCCAGTAATAGATTCTTCAGGATTATTATAGTCAACCTTGGAATTCGAGATCGTCGAAGACTCCGTCACCTCAGGCTTGCCCTCGTGCGCTTTGCCGGTCGTTTCCTTGAACTCCTCCAGCGGCACCACCTTCAGAGCTTCTTCATCTTCCGCGGGAAGATCCGCGTGAACGTGATCGTTGACGGGTTTGTCGACGACATCGTAAGCATGCAAGCCGTTCTGCGTCTCGGTGTCCGTGTCGTTGACGTTGAGGACGTCCGATAAGGTCGACGGCTCTTTCGTCGAGCCCTCTGGATCCCCCGTGTTGTTCACCTTGTTGCTTTCCTCCTCCTCGCCGATCGGCTTGTTGCTTCGCGCTTCGGGGCGCACGTCGTTCGTCGCGTCGGAGTCCTTCGGATCCGACTCGTTTCTCTCGGTGGTGCCGTGCTCCGCCATCGGCTTGTCCGTCACCACGTCCTCCACGTGGCCATCGAAAGGGTTCGGCACGTCCTGCTCGTCCTTGTCCAGTCTGGGCGCCTTCTTCACTTCCTTCTCCCTCTGAACGTCTGGCAGGAACGGCGACATGTCGTCCACGTGCTTCTCGTAGACCACGTCCGACTTCTCGGTGACGATGTGATCGACCAAATTGTCCGGGTAGACGACAGGGTGCAACGGGTGGCTGGTCGAGTGCTCCAAGCTGTCCTCGAAGCGGACCGAGTCCCCGGCAGGGACCACGTTCTCGCTTGGGTGACTCGCGGAGTGATTCGAAACTGCTTTAACCTCTTCCGTGGATGATTCGATGATCTTGTTCTCCGACGTGGTGCTTTCATACAACGATATATTCGCTGGTTTGTTGCTTTGTTCGGGGGTCAGCTGAGGGATGATCGCGTGGGGGTCCTGCACCTCGGGCGATTCCTCTTTCGGTATGATCATAATGTGTTCCTCCGTGTCGTTCTTCAGCGGCTCTATCAGAGGCTCGACGTTCTTACCGAAGTCCTTCGGTAGCTTCGGGAACACGGTTACAGGAATGTGGTCGATCACGTTCATGTCGTGCGGACTCGTTGCGGGCTCCAAGGTGGTGGGCTCGACGGCTTCGGGCACGTTCTGCGACTTCGGTTGCTTCGAAGCGTCATTGTCCACCGTAGAATCCATTTCTGTCGTATTCTCGGAAATGTATGTTGTATTCTCTGCGGGGAGGAGCGTCGTCTCGGATCCCAAATTCGAGACCGTAGTGGACTCTGCTTCAGGGACCACGGATCTAGGCGTCAACATTGAGCTATCTGTCGAAGGTTCTGTGCTCTCTTCGTCGTCCGTTCTCATCGTGGTATACTCAGCGACCTCGTCTCGCAATGTTTTATTCTCGGCCGCAGCTTCGACGTTCACAGTTCCGCGATCTTCTTCCGCAGGACTTGCCGTCATTTTATGTTCACCCTCCACTTCCCTCATTGTCGTATCGATTACCGGCGTAGTCCCTCCTAAATGATCGTCGGAGAACGAACGGCTCAGTGTCTTGTCCTGCTCGTTGTCCGTCGTCAAAGGTATCACCGACAAGGGTGCATTGTCGCTTATCGTTCGCTCGGTAGTCGCTTCTTTGCCGGCGACTTCTTCGATCGCCGACAAGGTTGTGGATTCTGGCTCCATATTCGTGGAACGTTCACCTTCGGGAGTTATGGTCGTAGCCTCTGTCGGAGATTCGGTGGTCGGTGCGTCGGTAATCGGATCAGCTTTGTTGGGCACAGCTTCGATAGATGATTCTGTTTTTGAGAGCTCTTCGACATTGGGAGTTACACCAACGTTGTCTTGTTGGAATTCTACGTTCGTCGAGGTCTCTATCGATGGCACCGTAGTCATTCTAGGGTAGACAGATTCATCGTTCGCAGGTTTCGGCTCGGTGACAGAGTCAGGCTCGAAGAGAGGCGTTGGTTCGGTCGGTGGCTTTGGTTCGGCGGTAGGATTAGGTTCTACAGAAAGCTGTGGATCCACGGTTGCTTCTGGTTCAGCAGCTGGTTCTGCGGTCGGTTCAGGTTGTACAGTTGGCTTCTCTTCCGCAATTGGTTCTGGGTTTGTAGACGGTTCAGGTTCGGCGGAAGGCTCCGGCTTCGTCGAAAGTTCTGGCTCCGTGGACGAGGACTCGGCTCTAGGTTCGGCCGAAGGTTCTGGCTCGGCGGAAGGCTCGGGTTCAGCTGTTGGCTCGGGTTTCGTCGAAGCTCCCGATTCCGTGGTAGATTCTGGTTCTGAGAGCGACACCGGTTCGGTCGAAAGTTCCAGTTTTACCGAAGTGTCGTGTTCTATGGAAAGTTCCGGCTTTGCCGATGGTTCTGGTTCAGCAGATGGCTCGGTTGAAGGTTCTGGTTCAGCAGCTGGTTCTGCCGAAGGCTCTGGTTCAGCAGCTGGTTCAGCCGATGGCTCTGGTTCAGCCGAAGGTTCTGGCTCTGCGGAAGGTTTTGGTTCAGCCGATGGTTCTGGCTCAGCTGCAGGTTCTGGTTCAGCCGAAGGTTCTGGTTCAACAGCTGGCTCGGTTGAAGGCTCTGGTTCAGCAGCGGGTTCAACCGAAGGCACTGGTTCAGCAGCTGGTTCAGCCGAAGGCTCTGGTTCAGCTGAAGGCTCTGGTTCAGCCGAAGGTTCTGGCTCCGCGGAAGGTTTTGGTTCGGCAGCTGGTTCGGCAGCTGGTTCAGCAGCTGGTTCAGCAGCTGGTTCGGCCGAAGGTTCTGGTTCGGCCGAAGGTTCTGGTTCAGCCGAAGGCTCTGGTTCAGCCGAAGGTTCTGGCTCTGCGGAAGGTTTTACTTCAGCAGCTGGTTCGGCAGCTGGTTCAGCCGAAGGTTCCGGCTCCGCAGAAGGCTCTGGTTCAGCCGAAGGCTCTGGTTCGGCAGCTGGTTCGGCCGACGGTTCCGGCTCCGCAGAAGGTTCTGGTTCGGCAGCTGGTTCTGGCTCCGCAGAAGGTTCCGGCTTCTCAGATTCCGTCGTTTCCTCGGTCGGCAAGTGTCCAGAGTGATCGTGCATCCAGTGTACATGGTCAGGTTTGTCCAAATCGTGCGAATGATCGTGCATGTCGTGGTCATGGCCGTGGTTGTTATCGTCTTCGGTGTGCTTGAAATGACCAGATTCGGTGCTCTGCTCGGAATGATCCCAATCGTCGGGTCTTCTCGGCTCGAACAACGTGCCCGGTCCCCTGCTTCTCCCTTGAACGTAGTAGTGAACCACTTCGGTGCTGGTCTCCGGCACCTCGTCGTCCATTTCGACGTTGCTCAGATCGTTCTTGTCCACGCAACGCTTTCCACCGTTGTCCAATGTTTTCCCGGGGTCGCAGGAACACGAGAACACGCCGACGGAGTAGTCGTACTCGCAGTTGTCGGAACAACCATAATTCTCGATCTGGCACTCGTCGACGAGATTGCTGACCGTCAGCCGGTTCAGATGATACTGTCCGAGCATGTTGCCGTTCTTCTGCAGCGACTCCTCGATGGTCCGTTGCGTCTCCTCGACCATCGGTCGCGGCGGATAACTTATTCTAAACTTCACGTGTCCCTGCCGGTTTATGCTGTACACTTTCACTATCGTTCCGTTGTCCCCGGGGCGCAGCATCCTCTTCAGCTGCTCCTCCAGCTCGCCGGACACCTGTCTGTACATTCGAGACTTGTGGTCCTGGAACTCGTCGTTCCAGCGGAACTCGTCGAGCTGCATCAAGCCGTCCAAAGCGCTCGGTACGTTTTTGTACAAGGACTCGTCCGTCGTTTGCCATGGTGGGAAACTCGAGGTAGCTGGCGGCGGACTAGGCGGCGGGTCTTTCATGTATTCTTGGCTGCCGGAGGTTCGGACGTCGCCGAACTGGCGAGAATTGGTCTGCTGCAGGTTCTCCAGTGGTTCCGACGCCTCTTGCGTCAAAATTACGCCAGCTGTAACAGAATCGTCGAAATTTAGTTTTGTGAGAGGAGTGAGCACGAATTTTAACGGGGTTCAGGAAATCGTTATGATACTTTGGACCATTTATATCTTTGGACCATTATAATATCAATTTATGATGTCATTGATATGTATTTTTATTTATAATATGGATTTAAGATATCACTGATATATATTTTTATTTATGATATCAATTCAAGGTATCATCGATACATATTTTTATTCACAATATCAACGACAAAGCGAAACCAGAAAATGGTCCTTACTTGCAGCTAAAATGGCAATGACGACAGCCACCAAAAGAACCAACAGCCCGCAGCCCCAGCAAGCCATCCTTCTCCAATACGAGCTCCTCGATCGTTTGTCCTTGGTGACATACAGTTTCTCACCCCTGTAACACAAGTTTACGCCTAATCATTAAGATCGTCTACGTACACGTCCGTTCACCCTCATCCTGGACCCAAAATAAGCGTATATTGTACAGCACTGTGCTTGTGAATATATATCGGAGTCGTTCCTCAGCGATCAGCCATGGGATTAGGAAAGCTTTCCTAGACGAACAACCACCCATTCTCTAAGACCATTATGTCGTGAACATCTCTCTAGCTGGCTTTCATCTAACGTTCTTGCGGCACGATCGCATTATTGTGTTGCACCCTTTAGTCGCAAGTTCGATCGGGGTTTTGTTGGGGGGCGACGACGACGACGAGATCGGACCGAGCTAACTTGATTTTTAATACCATTTTAATGCTTGTGAGACGAGCAGTGTCCATGTGTGGGGGGGGGGGGCATATGTCAGCTTCGTGACGTGGACGTGTTGTGAACGTTTTTTCATTATCGTTGCCCGAGTATATCTGTTCACCCGTGTATATGGTACAGGGGATGTTCTTTATTCTTCGAGCGAGGAGATGTGCTCTCTCTCTCTCTCAGGCGAAGTTCGGGGGTTCGCGCGGTCCGAAAATAAAGCAAAAAGAAAAACGAGACTCTGCTCTCGGATCGGTCCACGTGTCTCAACGGGTGCACACGTCGCCACGGTGCAATATTACATTTGTCGTGATAGAATAATCGTGAGATGTTTTTTGCATTCCGTCGTCAGACATCAGGCTCAGTCGACCAAAAAAAAAACAAAAAAAAACAAAGACAGTATGTATATTCACAGCAGCAAAAGAAGCAGCGGGTTAGTTTCGCGATCGTGCGCATCCACCGTTCATCGATCGAGCAGCCTCCCTCCGCCCTTTCTTGCTCATCCGCGAAAGCATCCTTCAAAGTACCTGAGGGCTGTCAGCCAGTGGGAATAGTCGACCAGTCCGGCGGCGGGGTCTCTCAGGCTGAGTCCCTCGCGGCCGACGCCGGGGCCCAAATCAAAACGCACTCCAGCCACGGTTGTTTCAACCTCGGCCTCGGGACCCCTGCTAGGTACCGTGACAACAGAAAACACCGTCTAACTCTCTACTGAGCTGGGCAAACGGGGTAATGGTGATTTTTGTTCGATCAGCGCCGATGATGTATGGTGTTTAGGGAACGTCTAGGGGGTGGCTAGCAACGTTGTCGCGCGGAGCTAATTACGGTAAGGTGCACAGATATAGTTATCTAAATCTTTGATTGTTTTTTTTGCCAACGAATCGATCGTGGGAGCAGAAAATGTACGGGGATAAGTGGACGTTAGATTTTGAACTCTCGTCGAAGTTGCCTTTCTTTTTTTTTAACGAAATGGTGTGATCGGTATTAGATCAAGTACGTCTTGAAATTAGGGAATTGGAGGTTCCTGAGGTCGTTTTGATGCAAGTTTTTTCTTAGCGAAAATGCAATTCGAGGCTTTGTTTATGCGTTATTAATGGAGAATAGTGACCAATGAGGAGCGAGCTTGGCTGGCGCCCAACATATATGAAATATACGTGAAATATGTGTGAAAATATATGTGAAATATAGATGAAAATATATGTGAAATATAGATGAAGATATATGTGGAACATATATGAAAATATATATTTAAAAAATATATGAATATATATGAAATATATATGAAAAATATATGAAATGTATATGAAAATATCTGAAAAATATATGAAATATGTATGAAAATATATGAAAAAAAATATATGAAAAAATATATGGAATATACATGGAGATATATGAAAAATATATGGAAAAATCGATAATTTAACCGTTAAGTACCCCATTAAAATGGACTCTGAAACTCCAGAAACGAAACATTCATTTTCACCGAATTTCTAAACGAAAATCAAGTTTTCATTGTAGTATGGAAGGCAGGGCAAGATAATCAAAGCTCATCTAAATTGACAAACAGTTGTGTTAATTAGCGGCATAAAAATTAGGTCCGCGGTTGTGGCTCTAACAGACTACTCAAGGGTTAAGAATACAAATCGGCAATAAAAAGAAAAGTGGTTTCAATGAAATATCACAATGCTACCGTCCCACGTGACACCTCAACGTTAGGATTAAACTGTTATCTCCTTGCACTTACAGAAAGTAACACATTCGTACATCGTGTTTAATTCGTTTTAGTAGCTGCGATCGTGTTTGTTGCCTCTAATACCCGTAGCTCTTCGGTATATTTATTTGCTTGTTAAACAATTAATGTTAATTAATATGCTCCGTACGATGGGGTTCTACATCGATTATACTAATGTTTCTCTAATTGACGCTCAGTTTGTCCACAAAAGTGGACAATTTGGGAAGTAGAGATACGATCGTTCGAGCCTTGCGGTTCGTTTTTATAGTTACAAATTGTCAACAACTATAACAACGAGAAGCAGAACACGAATAATCCTCTTTCCAAATTGTCTATTTTTGTGCACAATCTGAGCGTCAGTTAGGGAGACATTACTATATTGCTCGATCTGCTGTGCTGTCGCGAACAGAGAAACTAGCATCTACTCTCTAACAGTTAGAAGGACTTAAACTTCCGCAAGCTTGCGCAGCGTCGCGCGTCTTCGGCTGTTAAACAGCCTCGAGAATTTCGTTTTGGACGCATCCTATACAGGATGTCTCAAAAATGTCTCGCAATCCGAAAGTATGGGATTCCTGAGGTGATTTGAAGCAACTTTTCCCTCAGCGAAAATGCGATCCGCGGCTTCGTTAACGAGTTATTAACGAAAAACAGTGACCAATCAGAGGCGAGATCATTTGACGCGAGACGGTCGAGCCAATGAGCGGAACTGGGCTCCGTGCACTCGTTGGCTGGGCCGCCGCGCGCCAGCCGAGCTCGCCTCTTATTGGTCCAGTGTTTTTCGTTGATAACTCGTAAACGAAGCCTCGGAGAAAATTTTCGCAAAGGAAAAAGTTGCTTCGAATGACCTCAGGAACCTCCCATTTTCAGATTACGAGACATTTTCGTGACACACATATTGCTATCCTATCGCAAACACTGTCGAAAGTGCGTTTTCCTAAAATCTAAACTAAAAACGAGTCGTTTCTGATTCTAACAAGGCCATAAGCAAGCAAAATCAACCGGGGGACTACGCTAGACTGCTGGACACCTTGCAGAGCAATCTCTAAAAGATTCGTCTGCGTTTTAGCGAGATTTACTCGTCCCGCTGAAACCGTGTTCGAGCGCACGAAACCGCTGAACCCGAGACCGTCGTGTTATGAAACAGTTCGAGGTTGACGCAGAGTTTTATTTCTACCTCGGGTACGCACGCAGCTCGACGAAAGACGGTCATTTTTGCAATAGACGGTCACTCGTGCATTTTCCTACGGAACATTGTGACACGATCGTGTCGTGTCGCAAACCGTTTCCATCGGTGAACGTGTCTCCGTAATAATGTCCGAGGACCTTCGCTCGTTCCGCTTCTATCCACCATTTTCTTTTCCTTTTTTTTTTATTGTATCTCCGACGCCGCGCCGCGGAGCGTAAATTGGATCGTTCGCCGATTCGGAAAAACAGATTCGGACGAGCTTGTCCGGAAAACCTATGGAAATCGTCCGTCGGGATCGGAATACTCGGATAACGAGCGTCGCAAGATTTCTTCGAACGCATTTTTGCGCGTTCAACCGACGAATTTTCTTCGACGATGCGAAAACAGGGTGCTCTCGGGTGTTCACAGTGTTTTCCTGTCAAACACACTTTCATTGTCAAAGCGCGTCTTTACTGCCCGCCGGGCTGGTGAACAATGGACGGTTAATTCGATGTTAAAAGTAACAGCCATAACAACAGGACAGAGAGAAACGAGTAGGCGAAACATCCGATCGTGGTTACAACAGTTCGTATAATCGACCGTCGGTTTTCGTTACCTGATGTACTTCCGATGCTCGTTCACCGGCACGAAGTACTCCTCGTAGGGATCGGCTGGCACCTCGCAGGCCTCCTGGCCTTTCGTTTGATTGTTGCCCGCGTAAGGCCTCATCGAGACCAGCTCCAAGTTCACGGCCTCGATTTGCTCCTTCTTCCCAGAGTCTACGAAATAAAACCGGAAATCGTTCAATCCACGCTCGCCAATGCCGGCACGCGCGAGGGGGTGTAAAAACCGGTTCCCGTTTTTCGGCCTCGAGCCGCGGAGACGGGCCTCGTTCCTTGCATAAATTAATTATCGATCACCCTCCGGTTACCGGACACCAGATTTTAACCCTCGCCCGGTCGGATACCGGCTGGGAAAACCGGTAACGCGACGAAGAGCCGTGCTTTCTTTTTCGCCTAGTTTCCGACACTAATACCAGTTTAGAGCGTGTTCTCTTTTTTTGTATTCCTATTTTACAACGTTTGAGAACCCCTGGGACTAGAATATTAATCGGGAATTTCGCAACGCGTGTTCGAATCTACGCGCAACGGCGAGAGAGTTAAGAAACTTTGCGTATACGGTAATGTCTCTCTAATTCGCGCTCAGATTGTCCACGAAAGTGGACAAGTTTGGGAAGAGAAGATACGATTATTCGAGCCTTGGTGCTCGCTTTTATAGTTACCGATTGTCAACAACTATGAAAACGAGAAGCAAGGCTCGAATAACCGCATCTTCTCCTCCCAAATTGTCTATTTTTCTGCACAATTTGCGTGACAATTAGGGAGAAATTACCGAATTCTCCCTAATTGACGCTCGGATTGTGCAGCAATGTCTCCCTAATTGACGCCGAGATTGCGTAGAAAAAATGGACAATTTTGCAAGAGGGAAGACAGTTGATGAAAATCGGCAACTATCAAAACGAGTTGCGAGGCTCGAATTCGCAAGGCTCCTCTTCCGAAATTGTCCATTTTCGTGGACAATCCGAGCGTCAATTAGGGAGACATTACCGTATTCGTCCGCGAGGGGTGGTTTACGAGAGCGTGCCGAAGCGAAATAGAACAATGCGCTCGTTACTTCATCGCGGATCTATAAAAAGATCGCGCGTAACGTTTCTCAAGCAGAATCCGAGCTCACGAGAATGTTGGTTTTTCGACCTTGTTACGTAATGGGAAATATGTTCCTCGGAAACATTAGAATTCAATTACCGTGCATCACGAACCACGCTTGGAAATACGTATTACCTACTTACGCTTATTTAGCACATTTGCTCGCCGTTAACGTAACCTGTAATTCGCCGATTCGTTTACGGACGTTCGACAGTGTATTAAATTGTAATCGTAACTATCCGCGTCGATGCTCGTCGAACTTCCGCGTTAGGCGAACGACGCGAACGGGTTCGCGCACCTTTTGAAATGCAATAACTTTTTCGAAACTGGACTGAGTGACTTGAACTTCTTTTTTTCAGATGATAGAGGGATATTAACCCTTTGTTGCACCCTTAAAATTTGTTGTATCACGTTCTCGGATAATTTTTATATTAACAAAGACTGAGCGTCAGTTTGGGGGACATTATGGGAGACATTATGGGAGACATTACTGTAATGTTAATATTGAACGATAAGACTTTTAAGTTGTAACGAAATCGATGACAGTCTTGTAATACCTGAGAAACGCTCTATAATATACAGGGTGTCTCAGTTTTCAATGTTCAAAATGTCTCAACATATTCTATGGTATCAAATAAAGTTACGTAAACATAGCTCGAGGGTTAATAGATTTATTACAAATCATTTAGTTGAGTTTTAAAGAAGTTACAGTAACGTCTCCCTTACTGACGCTCAGATTGTCCACTAAAATGGACAATTTGGGAAGAGAAGACACGATTATTCGAGTCTTGCAGCTCCTCCTTTTTAAAATCGTTGACAATTTGTTACTATAAGAATAAACTGTAAAGCTCGAATAATCGCGTCTTCTCTTCCCAAATTGTCCATTTCTGTGGACAATCTGAGCGTCAATTGGAGAGACATTACTGTATTACATTTTAGAAGCTGTGTTACCGGCATTTTTGGGGGCCGCTGTAATTAGGGCGCGTGTGCAGCGAACGAAATGAGAAATGTTCTCGTCGGAGACGATTAGGCGATCGTTGTTACGGTCGCGAATGTATTTATTTTTTAAGGTTGACCATCGTCGCGCCGGAGGGCCGTCCGTACACTTTCTGCGTTTCACCGACCTCGAACGACTTTTTCTCGGCGGTCTGGTGGTGGTAGTAATTAACGATCGAAAGTTCGGCTCTTCCCGATCATATCTGGTAAAATCGTGCGATCGGCGTGGATTTCAGCAACGGCTGTTATTTCTACACGTTCCGCTTGGCTTTCGAATCGTATGCGCATTCAAACGTGTCCTTCCCATTCAGCCGCCGCGCGGCTTTGCATCGCGCCACCAAATCTACTGCTCATCCGTTAAGCCTGTTCCAATTACCGTGCCGCGCTCGGGAAAAATCTGAACGATCATTTTCCGCGCGATAATCCCCCGCGAAAATTATTAGATAATTTGACCGCGGCGACGATCTGTCGGCGTGAGGCCACCCTAATTAAATGCAGAGCTGGGTGAAATGGTATCTTAATTGGCAAATTGTGAACAGATATTTTATCGTAGGCCATGCGCGTATTTTTGCAAGTAAAATATAAATATTTTATTCGCGCTGCAATTACTCGCGAACTATAAAATGCGTAAAGAGAGCATGTCAATGAATTTTTGTGCCACTTGCAGATATATTCGCGGTCAGATGTTGTTCCAAAACTGGCCGTCGATTAAACGACTTTGCGTAAAAATGCCGAAGCAACGTATAGAAAGTCCGCGCGTACCGGGTGATTTTCAACTTTGATAGCCGTTTACAATAATTTCAAGCCATATGACATAAGAATTCTATGCATCGACACTGACGAAACTCTCTCCGATATTAGAGGTATAACTTTCTAATACTTTTAGTTTCTACTCTTTCTCATTTGTTCGAAAATCGCGCGTTGCTACAACAAAATCGTAGAGCAATCGCGTGTATCCAGCTTTATTGTTAGAAACAATGACGATATACGAATCGGTAATTATTCTCTGAACTTTGGACTCCGCATCGACCTAAATAAATTTTGAATATGTTGTACTGTGAGTAAATTAGATCAACGGTATGCGACACTAGCTTCCGATTTGCGAAAAATTAAAAAAATAGTCTTTTCAACAACTATAAAAACGAGCTCGAAAGAAACGCCTGTCGCAGAGGCACGGACAGAATTCGCGATAATTTTCAAAACCGTGTAAAAATCGAATTGTTTATACAACGTATATATTAAACATACATATATACATATTAAAAAATTATTAAGATCGGAGCGGAAATCTCTGAGAAATCAGTCTAAATAACTCGTAGAAAATAGAAGCGGGAGAAAATAATTGAACCTGTTTCGCGCCTAATCAGCGAAGCGACGCGATAGTTAACGGAAGACATTAACATGCAAACAGCGGCGTCTTCGCCAGTATTCTCTTTTTTCCGGTGCAGCGTATACATTATTTATCGAATGTAAATGAACGCGGAGGCTTACGCAATTCGATACGATCATTTGTCCGAGTCAGTCGGAAACGACGAGACAGAAAGTCCCAGCTCCGTTCGGTCGCAGTTTTACACGTTTTACATCACGCAGCAACCAGCAGCAACCTCGCGGTCTTTCTCCAGCACGAAGGAAATAGTATCGTGGTGGAGGAAAGCTGCGATAAATGCGACGACGCGACGCCGCGATGACTTTTTTTGCCCCCGAAGAATTTTCTCGGCGAACGTTCCGGCGACCGGGTCTCTCTCTTTCTCTCTCTCTATTACGTAAAACGTAAGATTTTTTTGCCGGCCGATTTGTACATTACATCGGTCAAAGAATTTCTGGAAACTCGTTATGAAATGGAACGATAATAGGCCCGTTTAACGTTCGCGTCGCTCATGCCTTATTAGGTGCACCCATGTTTCGTTATGCTTCGAAAAATCTCCGAGCCATGTCCTAACCCTCTTCTCTGGCAGCTCCCTGGAACTGCGAAGTCACGCGCCGATTGATATCGACGTTTTCGAACGTCGTTTCGCGTTTAACCACAATGTTGTAAAAGTATCCTGCCCTCGGTTGTTGCTTTCCTGTTCACATTTCACGCGTGTTCGGTAAACTCGCTTTATTTCTTCTTCTTCTTTTCTTTCTTTTTGCTATTTTTCTAAATTGTAAATTCGTTCGTTCACGCTTCGATCGTACGTATGCGGACAAGAAACGGAATGCCTCACGAAGTTGTAACGTTTTTACAACTCTTTCGACGATACTGGTGTCGGTTAAATCGTTTGGGGTTTTTTTTTATAGAGACGATAAGGTTTATTGACACTGTATCGCTGTTTCTAACGGCGATCTTAATGTTGAGGAACAACAAAGTATTGACGAAACTGTTGCAAAAATGTTGGACAGGGCTTGAATGTTACTGTTAACATTTGATGTAATGGTGATATTCTTTTTTTAGATTGAACTTTTCTGTTAGTCAACTATTTAAGTCAATTAATCTAATTGTAAGTCGATTAAGGGATTCCTGAGGTCATTTGAAGCAACTTTTTCCTTTACAAAAATTTTCTCCGAGGCATCCTTAACGAGTTATTAATGAAAAACAATGACCAATGAGAGGCGAGCTCGGCTGGCGCGAGGCGACCGAGCCAATGAGCGGAACTGGGCTTCGCGCGCTGCTTGGCTGTGCCGCCTCGCATCAGCCGTACTCGATTCTTATTGGTCGCTGTTTTTCGTTGATAACTCGTTAACGGTGCCTCGGAGAACATTTTTGTAAAGGAAGAAGCTGCTTCAAATGATCCGAGGAACCCACCATTTCGAGATTGCGAAACATTTTTGGGACACCCTGTATATATAGTTGTTCGTTATTTTGCCCAACTTTTTATCCTGTTTCCAGTATTCTTAAATAATGCTAAGTAAATTGAAAAATTGCATAAACTTGTAAATGTTCTTTCAAAATTGTTATCAATCAAGTGCAAAATAACTGTTGGAATGGAATTATTCTAAATAGATAAATAGATATTACTCTATTATTACATAATATTATTATATCATTGATCTTAATCTATTATTATAATATTATTTTTTATATTACATTTACGCCAAAATCAAACGCTTGCAATTTAAAATAGCAGAAAGATTAAAACAATTAAGAAACGTTGACGTATCACTTTTTATCCACAGAAAGTACACTAAAAGAAAGAACTTTCTTCCTCGCAATTAATGAAACAGATTTCTATTTTGCACAGAAATCCACACAGTCCAATCACAACCGCGAATTAAAACGTCAATCTAAAATTCAACTAGAAACAGAAAAAGAAATGCAAAAGTTACAAATTCCGTAAACAATTTGCAGTTAGATTACAGTTAAATTCAAGCCCTGTTTATCAGTTATCAGTTACACGATTCGTCATCGTTCGCCATATAACGTTTGAATAAATCGAGTCTTACCGTTCATCTGAACGCTCGTCACGCTATTGTTAAGGAAACTGGCGTCATTGTTGTTCCCGTTCCCGTGTACCCCGTTCATCTTCGGCTCGACGACGGTCTTGTCGTTGCTCTCGGGCAGGTCGATTTTCGTTTCCGTCTTGTAATGCGGATCCGGACTGGTCCTTCCGGTGGCCGATCGTTGGTGGCCATTTTCCACCGGGCCGCTGTCCGACGCGGACTTATTGTGGTCCTGGTCCAAGGTCACTTGCTGAGGCTGATTGCCGCCATCCACCTTCGGCTCGGTAGTGGAGTCCTCTTCGCTGGCGAACGCCGGATTGTCCATACCATCGGCCATCGACATCTTACGATTGCGTCGCCGGAAGCTGCTGGGCCCTCACCTGAGAATGCTGGCCCGCGATGGACTCTCATGCGTCTCGATTCTGCAACGAAAGCAACACGATTCCGATTAGGCTCGATTCTGCAACGCTAGCAACGCGATTCGATTGGATTCGATCCGGCTACTTTTTATTTAAAGGCAGCCCCGAGTGACTTACATATTTATGGAATTATTTTTTATATTTACGAATTATAGTATAATTTAATTAAATTGAGATCTGAATTAAGAATTACATTGTAATTGAATTGAATTGAGATCCGAATTACGAATTACATTGTAATTGAATTGAATTGAGATCCGAATTACGAATTACATTGTAATTGAATTCAATTGAAATCCGAATTACGAATTACATGCAATTTAATTGAATTGAGATCCGAATTATGAATTACATTGTAATTTAATCGAATTGAGATTCGAATTACGAATTGCAACGTGATTGATTTACAATGCGATTGAATTACGTTGACATGACAATCTTCGCGTTCATTTATGACGAAGATCGAAAGCATATATTTTTCGAGGCTCGCGTAGTTTCACTTTTTCCCAGATTGTTCGGTTGCGAAACTAATAATTTGCAGAAATTCGAGAATACAAATTTTCGTCGTCTGAAACACAGCGATCAAATACATTCGGAATATCATTCCGAAGTTTCTGTTTCGTTGCCGATTGGCTAAGTTCTCGGTGACCGATTTCGCCGGTGTGTAATTTATCGTTGGTGAAACTTGACGTAAGGCGATCTTTGCTTTTTTTTCCTCTCTCTCTGTCTCTATAAAGCGTATCGTCCGCGCTACGATCTGGAAATTCAGGGCGTAATCGATGAACGAGTTTCTCGAACGGGTGCAGATGCCACCGTTAAAATAACGCACAACAATTCCCGTTTCGCAGGATTTCGTTAACTTCTGAACACGCTGACAGTTTCATCGAAATCCGTCAACGTTGCTGATTAATGATTTTTTAGCGAATCCTGGTCACCGATTACCATTAATTCGATTATTTTCTTGTTCATTAATCACCGTTACCGGGCTACTTAGTAATCGTTGATCATTATTCACGAACGTGATTTTCCGTTGGCTTTAATCGTTAATCATTAATCACGAATCATTGATCAAATTAGATTTCTCGCAACTCGGAAGCAAGAATAACGGGGAAACTGTGTACGTACACGGATATTAAGTAAGATCGATTTAAAAAATCGGGTAGCTTTAATTAACAAATTAATCATTAATGATGCATTTAGCAAACAAGTTTCTAAAATTGATCGAATCATTCGGAGCACTAACAGATGATTTCCATGGCTGCGCATCGCACAGTTCTGTTACAGAATAGGGTCGCTAAAAATAACTTTATTTTCAGCGTATTACACGAATTGCGCTCCTTAAAGGCACGCCAACTAACCTCAAACTCGAATACGTTCGAATACCCGAATATCGTTTTCGCGTGCGACGATTTAAAATCGCTGAGAAACAGCAAAATATTTATACCAGGAGTGATTTTCAATTACATTATAGTCGCATTGTCATTTGTAACTCAGATTTCCATTCTATTCAAAATTCCAGTGTAATTGCAATTGGTCAATTCAATCCAATTGGAGCACAATTTCGAATTGAAATTACGAATTGAAATATAATAAATTTCGGCTCGTTTTTATAGTTGACGATTATCAATAATTATCTCCTCTTTCTAAATTGTCCATTTTTGTGCGCAATCTCGGTGCGAATTAGGGAGACATTTCTGCACAATCCGAGCGTCAATTAGGGAGACATTTCTGCACAATTCGAGCGTCAATTAGGGAGAATTCAGTGGACAATTTTGGATTACTCGAGCCTCGCAGCTCGTTTTAATAGTTGTTAACAATTCGTAACTATAAAAATGAACCGCAAGGATCGAATACTCGCATCTCCTCTTCTTTCAAGCTGAATAAATTGTCCATTACTGTGCACAATTCAAGCGTCAATTAGAGAGACATTACTGTAGTCGCAGCAACGTCGATGTAAGAAACGATAAATCATTTTGCAAACATTATGCACCCAAGTCTCGTGCATTCGTTCATTCATTAGAGGCCAATGGCCAAATACTAATATCAAATATCTCAAAAGTATGCAATTTCTCTGAGCCAATGTTCTTCGTTGATTTGAACAATCGATAGCAGCACCCACGAGTTACAGAATAATATTCTCCGGTCTTCGCGTCTGTTTGCCTAAACCAATCCCCTCCGCCGACCGCTCCGTTTCTTGCGAAACTGCCGCCGCCCTCTTAGAAGTCGCCGTTTTTGTTGCTCGATTTTGTCGAAACGTCGCGCGAGTAAAAAGACCAACGGGCAAGAAACGAGGCGGGATAAGCCGGAGAAGCTCGGATCTAAAAAGCCGACCTCGGAGCAACCGTTGTCTCCCGTTGTCTCTGTTTTTATTAGGCTCGGCCGGGAATCAATTCGGTTATCTAACCTCGCCGGCAATTGACCGCCGGAACGAGTGGCCTCTTTGAATTCGTAACGACGCCCCGGTCGCATTTATACCGACTTTATGCGCGAAAGAAAACGAAATCGAGGTCACGGCTTCGAACTTTCGGGGACGACGATCGCGTCTCGTCCTCGAAGACTCGCCACGCTCGTCCCGTTTCGCTGGCACGGCTACGTTTAGCCGATTAATTAAGATTAATGTCGCGATTATTTATTTCACCGCCACACTTTCTGCTTTAACGCGCCGAGCCCCGCGGCGGCCGAACATGGGCGACACTAATTTTTGACCAATTCCGAAGGTTTATTTCCATTGTAATTTATTCGAACAAGCTGAATTTGATTAGGACGTTTCGCATGCGAAAGAGTTCTAACGTCGATCACTATGATAAATCTTAACTTTCTAGTTTCTATTTGATTTTGGGTGCCCCAAAATTATGGTATCTCCGGGAAATGTGGGGTTCCTGAGATTATTCGAAGTATCTTCTCGTCGGAATATTCTCTCCAAACGAATCTCGTTTGCCAGCAGCGTTCTTCTAAAAGTTTCATCCGCGATTCGCGATAGCCGTGGCGACGGGTGGAAAGCCGGTCTTCTCTAAGCAAACACGTCGGCGGATCGCGCGCGAGCGACGACGACGATCACGAAGCATCGTCTCGCGAATCGGCGGGAAGATAACTTTCTACGTAGACTCGCGCTTACGTAAAGGATCCTCCGAAAGAGGGTCTTCTCTCTCGCCGGAAGACCTTCGCCGTCCCGTTTAAAAAGAGAAGGAGAGTGAGAGAGAGAAAGAAAAATAAAAGAACACACGAAAGAAGAAAAAAAACGAAAAGAGAAGCGGTCGAAGAAATTTAAAAAGCTGCCGTGTTTCGATATCGAAAGTAAAAAGGAAACCGGCCGGCAATAATAGCCGTGCGGAATGAGTCAACCGGCTCGCGGTATCTAGCGGTAATCGTTCCTCACGACTTCCGAGACACCCTGTAGGCTACGGTCAGACGGGCGAGCGTGTTCGCGCGTGTACGTGTAAACGTTGCAGGCATATACTGCACCGAAAGCGGTTGACCCTGAGAGAGCCGGGCACAAAGGACTGATTCACCCCGGGGCCAGGAGGAGAGTGAGGTCCTCAGGAGGGAAGGAGCCTTCTTCTCGGCGTGTTCACCCGGGTCGGCTTCGCAGGATCCGTTTCTGCCTTCTGCGCCGTATGACATAATCCGCCGGGCAAACGACGCGCCAGAACTTTTACAGTAATGTCTCTCTAATCGACCCTCGGATTGTCCAGAAAAATGGACAATTTTGGAAGAGAAGATACGATTGTTCGAGTCGCAAGTCGTTCGAATAATCCTATCTCCTCCTCCCAAATTGTCCATTTCTGTGTACAGTAATGTCTTCCTTACTGACGCTCAGATTTTCCACTAAATTTGACGATTTGGGAAGAAGAGATACGATTGTTCGAGCCTTGCGGCTCGTTGTTATAATTATGGACAATTTATAACGAATAATTTGTGCGCAATCTGGGCGTCAATTAGAGAGACATTACTGTACAACCCGAGCGTCGGTAAGGGAGACATTACTGTACACTTCGCTTCGCCGGTTTTTCCGCGATTACCATCCGCCAACCGGCCGTCCACGATCGATGGTTTTAAATAACCCTTCAACCAATCTTCTCGCCGTCGATTCAACGACCGGTCCAGAAATTACGCGATCAAAGCCGCGGCGAATTCAACTCGGTTTTCCGAGCCGAATGTAAACGATCTCCGATCGCTTTCTACGGCGATTTCTTTCGCGTGTGGCAGGAAAACGTATTCCGACGCCACGCTGGGAATGTAAATATCACTCTTTTAATTAAGCAAATGATTTTACTTTCACGAGAACGCTGATTCTTTTGCTCGCTGAAATGCCTAGCGCAATTCTTTTCAATCGTCGCTCGGCTTTTGACAGCAAAAGATAGACAATTTGGGAAGAGAATTTTGTACAGCGAAGCGAAAATTTTTTTTCGAAGAAAAAATTTCCGAAAAGAAATCGGCGCATCCGTGTCTCAATAATAATCCAAGGAAAACTATTCGCGTCGAATCGAAAGCAGCAGTCGTTATTGCCGATTGTTCGGCGCGGCGTCCGCCGCGTCTAATCCCGATAGGAAAAATCAAATTATATAATCCTCGGCGAGCGTGTACGGGTCGGGGTCTTATGCGAGCGAATCCGTGCGAGCCGGGGCACACGCACGCGAAGAAACCGAGCGCGGCGCGGCGGGGCCCGTTTGTTGGCGCGAGCGCGCGCTGCCGGGCCCGTTGTTGGCGCGCTGCTGCAACGTCGAGGATCTCGACGAAGGAAACCGACTTAGGGTCTCCGCGGCGAGCGCACGATTATCCTCCGGCCAGAAAAGGCTCCGCAGTCGTCGTGGTCGTCGTCGTCGTCGTTAAAGGACATTCTGCAACCGCGTTCGCCCGTAATTTACGAGGTTCACCTCCTGATAACGTTTCGCTCCGGCGAGCCCGAAGACTTTCACCTTGATCGTAATCGACAGGAAATGTTGCGCAACTTTTCAGCATTATCTATGCATACCAGGCATTTGGTAGAAACCGAAATTCAGCACGCTCTATTAGCAAACACCGTTGCTCCGCGCCGCCGCCGCATAGATCGTTCGTTATTTCGCGCACGTCGATCGCTCGCTCGCTCGCGCGAAATCGCACACATCGCGGGGGGTTCTGGCCGCTCATGCGTGGACGGAATTTTCGAGTCCGACGTGTGCTGGCTTTTCTAGGAATCCGCGAACGGAGCCTGGCGAACGAGTCCGCCGAGCAAACGAAATCTTCCAATGGAACATGCAACGAGCCCGAGCAGCTGCGCGAACTCTCGTGCCGCTGCAACATTGCATTACGAATCATTGCCTTTCGACTTGCGGGTCGAGTGTGTGTGAAATCATCCCATTCGAATCGTCGTCTACAATCAGCGATAATTGCCGGGATCGCGCAGGCACCTGCGCAACGCGCCGGAGGTGTGCTACTGGTTTTCATGCAACGAGATTACACCCTGGAACGCGTGGAAGTTCGCCCCCCCCCCCGTAGTCAACGATTAAATTTGTTTCGTTTCATCGTTAATGAATTTCTTGAATTAGATTTCCTTCGCATGGATTTCTGCGGAATTCGAAAGCTTCGATTACGTAGGCTGGTAATGAGTGTCTTTTTAAAAGTTTGTAGAACATTTTATGTACAGTAAATTTTCTGTAATCGACGCTCTGATACAGTAATTACACAGTACAGTAATTTCTCCCTAATTCGCGCTCGGATCGCGCACAGAAATTGAGCATTTGGGAAGAGGGGATTATTCGATTATTATTTTTATTGTTATTTCTTATTATATACATTTATATTATATTATATATTTTTATTGTATATTTATTATTATTATTCGATTATATTTTCGAGCCTTGCGTCTCGTTTTTATAATAAAACGATATAATAAATCTCGTTACAGTCTCGTTAACAATAAATCTCGTTTATAATAAAAATGTGTAAGCGAAATTTCAAGCAATGAAAATGATTGAAGAATTTAGGGACACCTATGTGTTATTTTTAGCCCACTGAAATTCTTGACCAGTTGGCTGTTGCAATTTCATTGAAAATTTAACGATGTGTCTATTATAACACAGAAGGGCGAATGAAGATATCGCATCCGGAAATACAGAAAAAAATCAGTTAAGAAGAGACCGATGCTCGATCAATTAACATTTTATCGAATTATGAAGCCCCGCCGGTGCGTAGGGTGTCGAAAAGCCACCCCTGGAAGAACGGAAGACGTTCGCGTGAATCGCGCATCAATCGGCCACGATTCTGCAAAGGGTGCCAATAATCCGGCCTTCCTTGGAAACACTGCGGGGTGCTAGTTGATGCGGAAATGCCGGGAAGTCTGTACAAATGTCGATCGATACGGAATTTCCGAACTTTGAGAACGTATATTATATATATAATGCGACAAGAAACCAGAATTTTATTCAAACTGAAGAGAACGGAATAACATTTCACATTAAACAGATTATTACTGGAAATCTCCATCACGTGTCAAACTCGTCAAGGTATGGCAACGCGTTGAAACTCGATAACTGTGCAAATCACCTATTAATTAAACTTTCTAGGCTGGAATTAAAACGTTGAGAAACATGGTTCTCTTTCTTTCATTCCGTTTGCCATTCTAACTCATTTTAATCTCTGTAGAAACTGTTCCGATATTCACACAATTATTCATATAATTCATATAATTGCTCCGACATAACATCGTTTAATAAACGAGGGTATGTGAAAAAAAACGCCGTAAAAAATTACCCCGTTTTAAAAGGCGCGCGCCCGATTTTGCGAGTAACTGTACTCGAAGATCCACAGCCGACAGAGAAAAAAAATACGAATGCAGAGCGATTCGCCGAGAACTGTGCGACAGTTCCGAATAAATACAGGGCGTCCCAAAAATGTCTCGCAATCCAGAAATGGCGGGTTCCTCGGATCATTTGAAGCAGCCAACCAGCGCGCGAAGCCCAGTTCCGCTCATTGGCTCGGTCGCCTCGCGCCATCCGAGCTCGCCTCTCATTGGTCACTGTTTTTCGTTAATAACTCGTTAACGGTGCCTCGGACAACATTTTTGTAAAGGAAAAAGTTGCTTCGAATGACTCGAGGAACCCGCCACTTTCGGATCGCGAGACATTTTTGGGACACCCTGTATACGATAAACCGAATGTTTAACGAGACATTCCATTCCTCGGGCCGGCGAGCGATTGCCGAAAGAGCAGAGAAGTGGTCGCCAGTTCCGCAAATAGCGCGATCGATCCCGTAAGTTCGGCGGCGGAGGCGAGTTTCGAAGGGCGGTCGCGGGTCGAAGCGGAGAGAAAAGGAAACGAGCCGCGGTATTACTCTCGTTACAAATTGCCGAGATCGTATCGGTCCCTCCTCGGCATAGGTGATACGCGGGGACCGACCAGTCCGGCTTGTTTTCCCGGCCGGTCTTACGGACCTTCGGAAACGGTTGAACGTTACAAGTGTCCTCAAGAGACGGGGCCCGCTCCGCCTCCGGAGACGTGTCCGCGCCACCGAGAAGCTCCACACTCGTGTGCGCACGCCAGCGCACAAAAGGCAGATCGTGTAATTGCGTGCGAAACGGTCGTAGAACGCTCGGAAATCAGGAACGTTATTGTGGGCGGCCCGTCGCCGCAGGAAAAGGTGGATACCTTCTCCCGAGCGTCTCACGAACCCCTACAACGTCTCGCCTAATGGTCGCTCTACAGCTCGCTGGGCTTTGTCTAATAATACCGACGCGGGTATGGATTCACCGGTAAGATAATACCGTCTTCTCGAATGACCAAGATTCCGAGCCGAGGAACGCGCCGCGCCGCTGAGTTGCATTTATTTCAGCGACTTCGGAAGATATGGCTCGCCGCCCCTTCGCCCCGCCGGATTCGCGCGTACCTTTTCGATGGAAATCGATGGATTTCTAGGGTAAATAAAAAGGGCCGCTCGGATGGCTCTTTCGAGAAAGAAAGAACCACCGCGGAGACTTTCAACAACATTGCTCTGACATTTGAGGAATTCTCGAGAGCATAGTTGCACAATAAGCGCATCGACGAGCGTCACAAACCGTGCGTTGCATCTCGGTGTGCAATTAATGCGTGAGCAAACAATCGGAATGCGCAAACACTCCGCGATTTCACCGGCGCCTAAAAGTTGCTCCGCGACGCCGGCGGCTGCGAAAAGTATTCGAATTCCGCGGCGCGCTAAACCCGGCCCCGGCACATACATATATATATATATATTTCCACACTTTCACCGTGGCCCGATCTTTCTTCCGATCGATCAAAGATCGTCGTCGTTTTTTGCCTTCGTCCGTAGAAAAGAAACGGCCGCGCGATCGCGGTCAATCTTACCGACGCCGGTGCGCGCAACTTCTGTCCGCGCCGTGTTTTGCGGGTTTGTCCGAGAGAGCCAACGATCGGCTTCGTTTTCGAGTTTCTATCGCAAAAAAGGGGCGGTACACAGCCGCAGCAACAATGTCAGCGGCCAATAAGGAACCGGTGGAACTGCTTTTTGGCCCCGTGGCTGTTCGGTCTTTGTCGCCGCGAGGTGACACAAAGCTGCTGTCTTCGTGCTGTCCACGATTGTTCGCTCGTCGAACCGAATGTTACGAGCGACGGAAAAGAACACAGAGGGGTGAAAGACGAAGCGAGGAGTTTTGTTGGATTATGTGTGAAAAACGACGCGCCGCTGTTTGGCAGAGACAGAGAGGCATATTTCGACGTTGCAATGCAGAAGTGAACCTTTGGTCGATGCTCTTACGAAACAGGCAAAATTACGTTTTATTATATATTATATAATATTATTATATAATATTTATTTATTATATAATTATTATTATATAATATTTATTTATTATATAATTATTATTATATATTATATAATATTATAATATTTTATATTATAATTACTATGTTATATATTATATATTATAATTATAATATTATATATATATAATTTTATATTTATTATTTTATATTTATTTTATTGTACACTATAATGTATATTATTACATACACATTACAATATTTGAAGTAATCGAATTTTTACATATTTTATATATACAGTAATGTCTCTCTAATTGACTAATTTTTCCACAAAAATGGACAATTTAAGGAGAGGAGATACGATTATTTACGAGCCTCGCGGTTTACTTTTATAGTTATAAATTGTCCAGAATTATAAAAACGAGGCCCGCAAGGCTCGAACAATCGTATCTCCTCTTCCCAACTTGTCCATTTTAGTGGACAATCCGAGCGTCAGTAAGGGAGACATTATTGTACATCAAAGAGAAGATAATTGAAAGGAAAGAAGTTTTTGAAACAATTAAAATAATGACTAGACCTTTAATCAATGGCTCGCGTCTTTAATCACTTTGTCGTCCTATTGCAAGCTAGATACCCAAACTAAAGCTATCGAATAATCTATAAAAACTTGCACATTACGCGATACAAGACTTCAAAAACATTTCCTCTAATAATTGAAATTATCGACGGAAAAACTACTCGCCTCTTCGACGGAAAAAAATGCCAATTTTGCGCAAAGATCCGACAGCGAAAGATTGCACTTTTCGTTTTCCTCGCATCGTCTTTTATCACCGATTTTCGTACAATAGAGAAGAATGGAAATGGCCGTTGAACGGTTAATTACCGGCTCCCGCGTCGGTCAGCTTTGTTTGGCAACGATCGCCGCATAACGGACGTTCAATTAAAAGCTTCGGCCGCGGCTCGAAAAATATCTTGCTCATTGTTCCCTCCCCCCTCCCCCCCGGTTTCCCGGATTATGCACAACGGGGTGGCGCGGCCGTATTACCGGGTGCTGCATGAAATTGAACGGTTACACTTGTAATTAAGCATACAATAGTTTGTAACCGTTCGTTCGCGTTCGAGAGGAGCCGCGCCGCGGCTGACAATGGCCGTAATTACGGGATCCGCGGGAATTTTTTTCTTCTGTGTTTGCGATTCCGAACGATCGCGAATCTTCGGGGGATAAGTGGCTCGACAACAAGCCGCCGGACAACTTAAAGTTGAACGAACGTGCCGACGACGACGACGACGACGATTGTATTTTCAAAGAGAGGTCGTTCATCCTTCGCGCGATCTATCGGCGCGATTGCTCTTTTTTAACGAGCCGCCGCCGCCGCCAGATTACAAGCGTTATCTACGTCGGCAGCTATCACGTCATTCGATGTATGCATGTACGTACACTCGTCATTTGTTTTATAGGACAATGGAGAATCCGCGCGCGGGAAAGACTTGCGAAGCAAATTGACAGGGAAATGAATATAATAGTCGTTCAGATTAATGATAACGCGAGCATGCGATATTCGGATGATGTAAGGAACAATGGGAAATTGATTTGACAATGTAACAGCGATCTGTCTTTGTTGCACGATAATGATCGAGGATATTCGCGTGTTAGGTGCGCGCTAAATTAGTAACGTTATGGTAATCCGCCTTTGTTAGGTCGGCGATAAAGATAAACGTGTTTGGCATATGCGCAAGTTTAATCTATTTTCTTGGTGTATACTAAATGAACTAAGTTAATTATAGACATAAATGAAATAAATTAATTATATATATATATATATATATATAATTAATTTATTTATATATATATATATATAATTAATTTATTTATATATATATATATATTATATATATATATATATATATATATATAAATAAATTAAATTATTAACTGTATGTATAAATGAACTAAATTATTAACTGTATATACAAATGAACTAAATTAATTATAGATATAAATTAATTAAATTATTAATTCTATATATAAATGAACTAAATTAATTATAGACATAAATGAATTTAATATGCAAAATGTACTCTTTTTTTACGCCAATAAAAGCACGTGATAATTGTTTGAAAAATATGTGCGAATAAGATCGCTATTAATTAATTAATTAATATCAGCATTAATCAGGAAATGGAAAGAGATTTGCCGCTACATAGAACGATTACAATTAATCATAGAGAATTTTGCTCTATTCTTGTTCTATTCTTGTCTCGGTCACCCATAACAATTCTCAACGAGGGGAATTCCTTCGCAGCAATCATCGGCGAGAGAAATTCTATTCTAGTCGCTCATAATTCGACCGCGAACTATAACGCGAAATAAACGGCCGCGTTAACGGCCGAAAACACTATTAAAGCCTTCGTTTCGGTTTCCAATCGTTTCAACGCGAGTCCGAGATAATGCGTTTACAAATTCATTTTAAACGATTCGACCGTTCGATCGATCGCGGCGCGTTTTCGCCGATCAATCGACAAAACCCGCGGCCATAATTATCGATAATTTATTCGAGTCGTTCGTAAAATCGACGAGAGAAATCCCGTTTCGCGATAGAAAATTTCACGAGAATATTTTTCGCGCTTGAAATTTCACGCTTTAAAAACTGTTCGAATCGAAACGATCCGCTTCGCGCCGATTTACAGCGGCCGCGCGATGGATCTCGCCGAGAGTTATATTATTAAGAGCATTATTGTTCCGTAAGAAGCGCGAACGATATCCCCCCGCCTCCTCCCCCGGCCGGTATAATTTTTTTCCGACATCAGCGCGATCGGCTCGAGGAAATCGCGCACGATATTTAATTAACTGTGGAGGATGCGGAATCCGTCGAAGTTAATATCGTTTTCTAATGGATATCCGAGCCGGCTGTCGGCCGCGTTCGCCGGCGAGCGCGTCCCGAATGACCTTTCTACCACGCGAAGGAAACTCGGCGTCGGGACGGAGGATGATGATGATAGTGTTGGAGTTTGCGAGGCGCATCCTCGGCAGAGTCGGCAACCTATACTCTCTTGCCGGCGACGAAGGGAACGAACGAGTCTGTGTGTTGCCCAAGATACTTTACTTTCTACATTCCTCGCGAGACAATACGTGTACACCCACGCAACGTGCCCCGGCGTGTACCTGTCTCTCTGCGCAATCGGAATTATCCGGGTCGATTTCGAATGCAATGATTTTTCGGGAAACGCGCTCGCGAATTATTGGCCATTGTTCCGCGTTATTTTCGGTCGGCGCGCGCGCGCGCGGCCGTTGCGATTCTTTGTCGTATGAAAACAGGGCACTCGGAACGGTTAATTTTGTATAAAAATTATATAATAGTAGCTAAGAGTATTCGAATCGAATGCTCTTTCGTTATATTCGCCGAGCAAGTTTGATTTCAAATTAAAGCGAAATCTTTTCTTCAAGACGCAGTTGTAATATTACTCGCATAATCTTCGCGAAGTGTTGTTTCACCGTGACTCGGATCAGTATAGAATTTCAAATAATAATTACGCAATGTCGAGGGGTATTTCCCGGTTTAAAATTAATTCGCTGGCAAGGAGACGGATGATCGGAGCTGCGCAGAATTACAATTGAATTACTCGAGGAATTATATTTGCAGAGTACATAATACACAATTGCGATATAATTCAATCGTATTGTAACTCGTAATAGAAATTTCTTGGGCAATTAAATTACAATGTAATTCGTAATTACATTAATGACGAATTACGGTGGAATTGAAGGGAAATTACGAATTACGATGTAACTGAATTGAAATGCATTCGAATTACATTTTATTTCAATTAAATTGATTTTTAACTGCACTCGTGATTAAAATAATGATCAATTGAATCAACTGAAAGATTTGAATTACTAGCTAATTGAAATGCGATGTAATTCAATTACTATCTAATTGAAATGCAATGCAATACAATTACTAATTGAAATACGATGTAATTCAATTAATATCTAATTGAAATACAATGCAATTCAATTACTATCTAATTGAAATACGACGTAATTCAATTACTATCTAATTGAAATATAATGTAATTAAATTATGAAATTGAAGTACAATGCAATTAATTCATGAAATTGAAACACAATGTAATCGAACTATGAAATTGAACTACAATGCAATCGAAACAGGAGAACTTTGCTAACGATATCAACGACGAAAAAATATCGTATTTGAAAAGCACGTACCAGTAACATAATCGCGTTTATTAGTTAGCAATGAAATATTTCGTACGGTGGCACGGTCAAGTATGTAGCGAGCACGTAGTTGCAAGCAAGGGACTCGAAGTTCCGGTTTTGTCGGTCGGGGCTGCAACTAAGTTAACTACGGAACAACTATCTAAATTCGCAAACATTCCTGCACGAACGTGTATCGTATTAAAATTTGAAATGCGACATTGTCGGGTAGTAAACACAATTAGCGCGGACATTATTACGCCAGATAATAAAACGCGAAACGTTTGGAAATTCGAAACTTTCGAACGTTAATGAATATATCGTTCGCGATTAAATATCATTAATATCGAACAGAATGCGTGCGCGCTCGACGATCGTAAAAGAACGTTGAATTGCGCGGTACCGAATCGGAGAACTTGATATTTCGGAAACCGAGAGAGAACGATCGTGTAAAACGCGGCGAAGGGAAAAGATTGCGAGCATATGTGTGTCTGCCTGTGTGTGTGTGTGTGAATGTAAAATGGGTCACGAGAGTATTCGAACACCTTTCGAAACTGAATAACTTCTTTAAAATCGGATCGGATCACCGGACTTTTGATGAAGTGTTTCAGCAACTATTATAGTTGCTTGTGAACCATATGCAACAAAATTTTTGATTACATAGTTGAAATGACAAAGAAAAAGTCTAGAATGGAGAATAAAATTTATGCTGATCGCGTACGTCATCGCATGCCGAAAATTTCATCGAAATTGGTTGTATTGTTATTAAATGGTGAAAATCTCGCCTTTTAACAATTTTCGACACTTTCGATCGACTGCGTATTTTTTATGCAAAATAAAAATTGTCAAAGTTGCGTATAACAAACACCAATCAGCCGGAAATGTTTTCCCCGTTTCAACAACTTTAATAACTCGTAAATAATACAAAAATACTCTCAAATTCTCTGCATGCCTTAGCAATCTTCGTTTATAAACTAATAATATTTATTAAAACCACATCAAATCCGAAGTCCACCAATGATTTACCGAGATCAATAAAAATAAAACGCGTCGAATACATTTCCATTCCAGTCCGTGGCAAGAAAAGTTAAAAAGAACGTCGGTTGCAGTTCTTGCAAAAGTTTCGTTTGACGTTGTCCTGTGCTAATAAAAGTGATAGCGGTTTTTTTCTATTCTTTTTTTAATTAAAGCTTGCTCGAATACTTCCGCGAGCCGTCGCGCCGTATTTGTCCGCTTCGAAACGAGCCGGGAACGTTAAAAATTAATTGCACGGTCAAGTCTATTAACGGGATCGCGAGCAACGCGATTCCAGAAGTTCCGGTTCTATTCCGGTCTCTCTATTAGCATACGACAACACCGAACCAGAAATAAGACCTAATTGATTTTCGTCGGTTATAAGGTTTCCACGTAGCAGGATCGCGCGAGATTTCTTCGTTCGTTTACTTTCCCCGGTAATTATCCCTCTATCCCCATCGTGGGGCAAGGTTAGCCCGGCGAGATGGACGTTCGATTAATTTGCCTCCGGTTACCTTTTCATCCCTTCCTAGCCAATCTCATTCAGTCTCTCGTTAATCTGTTACATCGTAATACACCGGTATGTACACGCACATTATCGCAGAAGGATAGTAATTGCGCGCGCGCGCACGCGCTATCAACCGATAAATCATTATTCGCGGTCGTTTTCGAGCGTGCCGCGTTGTTGCTCGGTCGGTTAGGCCGTTGGAGAAACTTCTCGCGAAATTCGGAGAAATTTGCGACCTCGGCACGTTGCGGAAATAGCTATAATTATGTCCATAATAATAATAATGTAAGCAGAAGTAGCAGATAAATAATATAATAAGTAGTGATAATAATACTAATAATGATGATAGTAAGCACATAAATAATATAAGTAGAAGTGCATAATAATAGTAATAATATAAGCAGAAGTAATAATAATAAGTATGTAAATAATATAAGTAGAAGTCCATAATAATAATAATAAAAGTAAAAGTAGTAGTAGTAGTAATATAAATAAGTAGAAGTATTTTAATAACAATATAAGTAGCAATATAGGTAGAATTAAATTGTGTATTCTAAAGAATAAAAAAAGGGAGTACAAATACCGTGCGCAATGATAAACGTTAACTTTACAGTCGCGGTTTCATTTAATTAAATTACTCTGTTTCTGTGGAGATTTTTGAGATTGATACACCGTTCATCCAACACTTTAAATAAATTCTGCTGATTTTTATCGAGTTCTCGCGACGTCGGAATGAACGAACATCATTCGATGTTATCGATCATCGTTCGATCGGTGACTACTAATTAAAACCCTGTGCGATAATGCTATCGATCGTCGTTCGATCGGTTACTACTAATTATTAACGGGTACTTTGATCGATCGACATGTTTTACTATGTTATTGATTGCCGTTCGAACGGTTATTAATTATGTATCCAAAATATCTGTTACACAAATATCTATTAAAAATACCTATTAAAAGTATCTATTAAAAATACCTATTACAAATATATATGTATATATGAAAAATACCTATTACAAATATGTATGAAAAATATCTGAAACGAAACATTAGATATTATACATTAGTATTATACGTTCGCAACGAATTACTTGTTTATCTTAATAGGCGGTCATTTCAGACATCCGAGTGATTAATGCGGGGCCAGTGTCGCTCTCCGGAACAGTGCAACGTGCTTCCGCGTCGAGTGTTGACAAGTCATTGTCACGCGCTGCGCCGTGCAATCTGCCCGTTGAAATTACCGGGTATGTGCTCGCTTACCCACGCGTCGAAGTCTCCGGCGAAGAGCCGGCGCGCGGCGAGCGCGGCGCTGTCGTTGATCCGAAAAAAACCAAAAAAAACACGCCGATTAATCGAACCACCGCGACGCGATATTTTCGCAGGAATAGAAGAAGAAATCGCGCGGAATACGACTGCGGCCGTATGCACGATATTGAAATTGCGCTGAGAAATCTAATCGCGAGGCGATAAACCGAGAGAAAATGTAGGTTATTGAATTCTCGGCCGATTGGTAACGAGGCGAGAATAATTACCGCGGTAATCCTTCCATCTCCGTAACGTCCCGTGTACAGTCTGCTTACATAACGCGATCCTAACGCGGACAATCGTGAATACGCAATGGAAAAACGGGGAGCTCGTTCAGCGGAGAAAGAAAAAGAGCGACGCGCCGCCAAGTATGTTCGCTTGCAGCGATCCGCTGCACCGAATTTCACTGTGTGTTTTTGTTAGCCTTTTTTATCCTTTTAGAATTATCATTGTTAAGATATATTCATCGCGTGTTTACTCTGCACGCCTACTTAACGCGAAACCTGCCAGAGCGTTCAAACACGACCGGTTTTTAAGCTTCGAGCAAAAGTAATGGATTCGATGTTCTCGCTTTTTCGAAGTTTCGCTGCGCGACTTTTTCTGTAGCATGTGCTCTACTTAATTTTACAATATTTTTCTAGCTTCTGCTTCTTCAGCTTTTTCCTGGTTTCTCCCAAGCTTTCATGTTCTGTTCGAACTATGACTTTTTTCGATGGGAAATGTCACCGCTCCGCAATACATTGTCGCACGTGTTTTTTTAAAAACATAAATATGCAAACGCGTTACGAAACAAGTGCGAAATAAAAAGTGGATTGTTAAAATCCTCCGATCGTAAAACAAAGTGTCCAGGTTTATCCGGTTGGTTGGAATAACGCGCGATTAAACGTTCCTTATAAGAACGAGTCTTCGTTATCCCACTACCTTTTTTCCACTTCTGTCCACGCGAAATTCTCAATCGCGACGTCGGCTATTCCACGGACATGCGACGATAATTGTCGCGGACCTGCCGCGGTTCCGCAATTACGATGTCATTATCGCGCGATAAACGATCTCTCGTCCGCCATGATTTCCTAGAGCGTGTTAGCGCCGGGAGAACGTTAGAGAGAGAGAGGGAGAGAGAGAGAGAGAGAGAGAGAGAGATGCCGGCGCTTCGCCTCGCAGAATACCGTATAAACGGGAATCTTTGCTGCGCCGTCAATTTTCGTGCTCGATCGCGCGATAATCGCATTGTTCCGTCGAAACGACGAAAATTCATCGCGGATACGGTCCGCGCGGTGCGACGTTTCGCGGAGGATCGCAAACGGAAACGATAAATTAGCGAAATACCCACACCGGTCTACGAAAAGGTAGACAATGGCTCGACGGGACAGGGCCCACACCGGCGGACTAACGGGTTCTAAAGCTCTTCTAATTAATAGTTGGCTTCGAGGGCGCGCGCGCGGCGGCGGAAAAGGAACGCAGGGAACGGCGCTTTACGCGTTAGATTTATGTAGACGAACGACTCGCGTGCTCGACTTCTCATGTCCGAGGAATGCGATTTCCTTTTTCTGTTGCATCAGGTATTATCGGGGCACTTGGGTGGCGGAGAATTTCAGGGTTTAATTGACGCGAGCGTGGACACTACTGGTTGCCAGGCCGCGGCGTTTTATGCGCTCGCTGCGAGAGAATTAATAGATCAAGTAGGAAACGACGAAAACGAATAACAAATTACGTAGCTCAAGGAAAGAGTATGTTTAGAAAGCAGTATATACAGGGTGTCCCAAAAATGTCTCGCAATCCGAAAGTGGCGTATTCCTCGGGTCGTTTGAAGCAATTTTTTCCTTTACAACAATTTTCTCCGAGGCGCCGTTAACGAGTTATTAACGAAAAACAGTGACCAATGAGAGGCGAGCTCGGCTGGCGCGTGGCGACCGAACCAATGAGCGGAACTGGGCTTCGTGCGCTGGTTGGCCGGGCCGCCTCGCGTCAGCCGTACTCGATTCTTATTGGTCACTGTTTTTCGTTGATAACTCGTCAACGGTGCCTCGGAGAACATTTTTGCAAAGGAAGAAGTTGCTTCAAATGATCCGAGGAGCCGGTCATTTCCGGATTGCGAGACATTTTTGGGACATTCTGTATATATTTAGAACTATCGTAGTGTAATATAGGATAGTATGATGCATGCTACTATAATGTGATATAATGTACAGTCGCATGGGAAAGTGCGTTAACGCCTTTCCAGAAGGAATAACTTTGTTAAAATTGCTTCGAAGGACTCGAATATTTTTCAGACGTTAGACCGACTAGTTTTCTATAAAATCAGTGTATAGAATGTTTATTTAGATCGCAATTCATTGTAACGATAAAAGAAAATTAAAAAACGATGCTTCTTCGACTTCTTTATCGGAGAATTTAAAATTACAAAGAATTATAAACCTTTAAAGAGAATTTAAAGAATGTATCTCGTCGATCGCTTCCGTCTTCGTTCAATTTTAAACTCCGTCCGTTCGTTCGTTTGTTTGCAGTTTCACGTAGCAACCGCTTTCATGCATGGTTTCGGCCGTAAATCGAATTTAACGGCCAGCAGATAATTGTCGTACGTACTTTCTATTTTTCCAGAAAGACACACTCGCCGTAGTAGTAGTTACTTTCACATCTGCGCACGGTAATTAAATAGCTTTTTCACGCAGATTGTTACTCAATAGTTGCTACAATCGCGAGCGGCGCGCCGCTTAATGATTACAATGGCGCACGCGTTATGATTAAGTAACGCGCGGCGATCACGCAGTTTCGTTTCGCGGGGGAAAAAAAAACCTGAATTCGAACCTAAGATCCAGGCGACGGAAGAAATCCCATTGAATCATCGGTCGACGTCACGCTCGATCTGATCGAAATTTTTACGTCCGCGCCGGTTTCTGCCTACGTGCTTCACGCATGAACAATGCAACGACATTCATAAGCATGGACGCGCGTAGCCTTTCGAACGTATAAATAAAACATCGACACATTGCTCGTTCTGTTAAATAAAAATCTACATTCCACTCGTTCGTTCGTTCGTTCGTACGCACATACATATGCACACGTACGAGGCGTATTGTCGTTGAAGGAACAGTCGAGCGCAACCTGCGTTGGCCTTACCCTCACCCCGAGGACGCATAGTTTACACTATTATTAGTCCTGCGAGCGGTTAGCACTCTCCTATCAACGTGTTGGTTTCGTTTAAATATTTACTGCCAGGAAATTTAACCAATCAGTTGTGTCGCAATCTCTTCGAAAACTGTGCAAGTTATGTATTAATTGGGGTAGTGCGTCCGGTTACTGTGGGGTGATTAATTTCTCGATTGGTTTTCGGGCGGAATCAATTTTGCATTTATCGGATAAGAGACATCACGATTTGTTATTAAAAAGTATGCAAAATGGAGGAATAACAAAGATTTAATAGAATTAATAGAATAGAATATTATTTATAGAATATTATTTAATATTTCTTAATAATATTTATAGAATATTATTTAAATAAATAATTTATGAAACATAATAATCTATAAAGCTTTAATAAAACAAACAATTCAATAAACAATATCAAACTATATAACCTTAACCCATAACCTATAACATGAGCAGTTTCCGGCAAGTATACTAGTCCGGAAGAAGGACTATATATTCAGCGCTGCGTCGAGCAGGCTCGTTAAGAACTGGTTAATACAAAAATCCTGGTTCGAAAGGCAGTCCCAAGGACGGCTAGCAAATTCAACATTTGAACGCTGAATAAACGAAGGATCGATCGGCGATTCGATTCGAAGGCACGCGAGAAAGACTCGCCTCGATTTCGTTCGCTCGATTAACGACACCCGGTTTCGTTCGTCTCTAGATTTGGCCAATTATAAGATCTCGGAAGAAACAAAAAACTGGCATTCCTGTAAATCTCTCTGTTATAAGTCTCGCGACATTTTCGATTAAGAGCAGGTCTGAGGTCGCCTCGCCGACATCAGAACGCGCTGTTACGATTTCTTTTGAATTATTTATCGCGCGTAGCGAATCTAAGGACCTTCGTAAGGACCTTCGTTGCATACGCGGTGCTCCTTGAATACTATTCGATATCGTCCTAATTATTATTCCCGGGCGTCGAGCGCGGAAAAATCTGTTCTGCCGCGATCGTCGGCGAAAGTTCGCATTCTTTCTCCCGGCGAAATTCCCCGATCGCGTCGCTTATCGTCGCGTTCCATTATGTAAGAAAAAAAGAAGGAATCCTTGCATATATCCTTGCTTCATTCCGACATGATATGCGATACGATCGCGTCTCGAACAGCCAATAGGAGACGTTTGCCGCGCGTTCGGCACGTTGCACGCGCGCATACAGTAATGTCTCCCTTACTGACACTCAGATTGTCCACTAAAATGGATGATTTTGGAAGAGGAGCCTCGCGAATTCGAGGCTTGCGACTCGTTTTCATAGTTACCGATTGTCATCGGCGTCAGTAAGGGAGACATAATTGTACAGTAATGTCTCCCTTACTGACGCTCAGATTGCCCACAAAAATGGACAATTTGGGAAGAGGAGCCTTGCGAATTCGAGGCTTGCGACTCGTTTTCATAGTCACCGATTGTCAACGATTATAAAAACATAGTGCAAAGCCGGAATAATCGTGTCTCCTGTTCCCCAAATTGTGCATCTTTCTGCACAATCTAAGCGTCAGTTAGGGAGACATTGCTGTACGTGTTTCTAGTCGCCGCTAAGGCTATCGCGACAGCAGAGACACACGTCCGTGTACCCACGTGTGTGCTCGACGAGTGGAAACGGGGGATCTTTTACGAGTGTGGGTTGGCAAGGCCCCCGGGGGGCTGTACAGCCTGCTACCGGCGTTGCAAGTCTACCTGTCCCACTTTCTAATCAGTCCGATCCGACTTATGGTCTAGTCCCCCACCCTCCCCTCCCCCTCAGTCGCTGCCTCTCTGTCGGATGTTCTTTCGAATATTCGCCAGTCTCCGAACAAACGGGCCCCGCGACTCAGCTCCTCGAACGGAACCGCCACCATTTTTATTTCGTTCATTAACGCGTTCGCCGCTGACCGTTTCCCTTCGACGACTGCCTTTACAGCTGAGATTCGACACTGATATGGCTTCAGGTTCAGCTGCTACAACTGCTGCGTCCTACTCCTTTAATTCTAATTAGATTTCTTGTTGTTGTTGTTGTTCTTTTTTTTCTTGTTTAGTCGGTTGTAGTTAATATTCATTATTATTCAATTTATAGGGAGAATTTAGAGGATTTTCAATTTTTATAGAGATATTTAGAGAATTTAATACAGGTAATAGAGATTTATACAGGTTAGAAACGTTTAATCTTTCTGGAATTGCTGCAAATAAATATCCTCCATATTCCAGTAATTCAATTTCAACCCTCTGCACCGAGAGATGACACCTTTTTCCTTCAATTCATCGTCGTGGATTGATTTGCTATTGCTTGCCTTAAACACCCTGTGACACTAGTTCCAGACGAGCAAGTCAAAAAGTTCACAAATTAAATGTTAAATTGTTATCTCAATGTGATCCAGTATATTTCAACATATACTCGTATGGAAAATATTCAATTTACGAAGCATGATTCATTTCTCTAATTACCAAGCTGTCTTAAGCAGTTGACCGCTCGCTTGTAGGTACGTCTACCGACCAATGAATGAACAATTAACCACTTGCGCTATCACAACGAAATAAACCACTGTGTAACAAGTTGCGAACGACTGGGAACATTTTTCGTTTCACCGGTCAGATAATAAATTGACATGTTCGAATGCACACAACGATTTCTCCAATGCACCAATGCACCAGTTGTGATCAACTCTAAGCAGCAATTTTAATTATAGTAGGTTTTTAGTAGAAATTTATGTCGTAGTAGATTTTTAATAGAAATTTATATTGTAGTTGATTGTAAATGAAAACTTTAGATCTATAACTAATAGATGCAATCTATTATAATTTATTATATTATAATTATTATATTATATATTATATAATATATATTAATTCAGTAATATAATTATAAGTAAATATGCAATCTATTATAATCCGTTGTGTTATAATTAACTATATATATTATATACAATATAATATATATTATATTATAACTGAGTAATATATAATTATAAATAAACGTGCAACCTATTACAATCTAAATTTTTAATAGCAGTATTATTACAGTATTTTAATTATAGTATTATTTTCGCTGAAATATTATTACCGACGCCGTTCCCCGCCGTGAATCATTCGGTTTGGAAGCCATCGTCATCGGAAACAGGCTTTTCGCACCGGGCAAAAAGCTCCGTTGGAACGTGGCCGAACGTAATTTGTCAATAGCCGTCACCCGTTCGCGATTTTTCACCGGCCCGATCAAGCTTTATCGATGAACACGCGTTCCGACATGCCCGTCGCCTCTAGGTTTCGTTCGGAGGAGAAAGGAATTCGCGAACTGCCGCCGCAGCCGCTCACCATACGCGACTGTTCGCCGGCCGATAATAATCATGCCCGATAAAAGTTTGTCGACGTCGTTCGTTCGACAGCCCCGCATCGCACCGCCTTTTAAATTTCGTCAAACGTTTTCCCCCTTCGAAAGTATTCGCTTGTTTTAAGGAATTTAACCGGGGAGAGACAGTCCGCTCCATTTTTCTTTCGCGAAAGTTCCTTTCTAACGCGGAAATCCACATCGATATTCCGCGAATTATTCTCTTGTCGGATATCGAATTATGCAACCCGGCTACATGCTCTATCACGTGTTCCTTCCATTGTTATAGTTCGTGCAACTGATTAGGCGAGAACCGCGGATTTTGGTGCTCGCATGTTTGCTCGGTGCTTTTGCAAAATTATGATTTTCGCAGCTGTTGCTCCTAGGTGCTTGCTTAGGGCTGCGGGGCCAGTTACTGTGGGGAGCCAATTACTGGCTCTTTTGCTTATTTTCAAGCATGATTAATTTTATATTTATATTTTGTATTATATTTATATTATATTATAAATATTATATTATATATATTATAGTATAAATATTATATTATATATATTATATTGTAAATATTATATTATATATATTATATTATAAATATTATAGTATAAATATTATATTATATATATTATATTATATGCATATATTATATATATTTTTATATTATTATCCCAATTATTTCACGTTCCACATTTTCTCCAATTTTCCCATTATCTCAATTTCTATTTTTAGTTTCAATTTCAGTAATTTTATTCACGGAGCACAGTAACCGAACCTATTTTCTGCTGGACGCGTTAGTTACCGTGCCGCGAGATTAAAACAAATAATTACTGCAAAGTAGCTTCGCGCACGCTAAAGTAGCATTAAACACGGGGAGATCGTGGATCGGCAGGAAGGTGTCTTCGTGCGAAATTGAAATTCAGGAGGAAGGCAGTACACGATTCTGTGTTGAAGCCGAGAGGGGTGCGTGCCCGGCATTAATTATACGTGTTCCCAGCCATTCGACGTGGAACGAACAGCGCTGCGCCGGTGTTCCAGGGATACCTTGACGCGTCTACGCCTCTATTTTTCTCGCCTACCGTCTGCTCGCCTATCGACATTTCTGATTAGCGAAGGAGGACGTCTGTCTCGCGTCTCGATTCCAACGAATGCGATTACGCGCGGCGAATACTTATAACGCGAATTGTTTTCCTTTATTCTGCGGCGATTCAGCCACCGATCGTTCGCTTCTCCTTCTGCGCGGCGAAAAACTGTCGACTTAATCCGAGACCTAAGCTAAATCTACCCTTGCAACGTGCAATTTATGGTTTCCGAGTTAGGGGTTGGTTTAGGCATCGCTTAGGCGCTCGTTAGTTCGTTTGGAAGATAATGGAACACGATTCTGGTAAAATCATTTTCGTCGTTGTATTTCTCTCTATAAATTCAGTTTTGTTATAATTATGAATTTTTGCTATTATTTATGAATTTTAGATTTGTAGGTAATTCGATATAAAT